>NC_063439.1:27569616-27877501 GCF_020379485.1 Brassica napus
CACCATCTCGGTGATTCCCAAAGACCAATGCCACTTTTGCTGAAACACAAAAAATTTGAAAAAATTACAATTAATAATAATATTTAAAAAATATATACATATTTAAAAGTTAAAATTTAATTAAATTTAAAAATCTTACCGCAAACATTTTAAACCACGTGATCTTAACGTGATTTGGAGTCTTGCTCCAGTTCGGATATGCCCCGTCGTAGTAACCCTTAATCGTTTTCGAAACGCTCCGGCCAACACGGTTATTAGCCCCAAACCTGAAAGGAAAACAATTTAACCGTTAGAAAATAAAAATATTTTAAATTTTTATGTAATAAAAATTAATAACTTACCAATAAGTTCCTCGGGGTCTATCGGGGTCTAGAACATCCAAACCCTCTCGTCCGGGCTGGGCAAGCAAATCCTCTACCGTATATCTCGCGAATGGGGCATATGAAGGCACACGCAAATCCGGATGAACTGCACCTTCTGGGACAGGCTCAGGTGCAGCCGCTGGAGGAGGAGGTGGAGGCATATGCGGTGGAGGCATTTGCGGTGGAGGCATCTGCGGTGGAGGAGGACTCCAAGCAACTCTCTGAGAAGGCTGAGAGTCTGGAACTGCGGTGGAGGATGATGGACCAGAAGACGATGGACCGGAAGAAGATGTACCGGAACCATCGTCGCCAAACAAATCTCTATAACTAGGTGCTCTGGATTTTCTTCTAGGAGCCATCTAAAAAAAATTAAAATAAATTTTATCAGTTACGACATAATAAAAATATTATTCCGTTACCTAACTAATCACCTAAACTAATTACCTAACTAATCACCTAAACTAATTCCGTTACCTAACTAATCACCTAAACTAATTTAAAAAAAAAAAAAAAGAGAGAGAGAAGAGAGAGTTTACCTTAGAGAGAGCAAAGGAATTTGGGAGGAATGAGCGAGGCAGCCTCGCTCTCGGCGTCCCCTTATATAGATTAGGATTCGTCGTAAAATCGACGTAAATTTACGACGAAATTACCAGGCCCGCGTTTTTCCATTTACGACGAATTTACCAGGCCCGTGTTTTTTAATTTACGACGAAATTACCAGGCCCGTGTTTTTCGAGTTACGACGAAATTACCAGGCCCGCGTTTTTCCATTTACGACGAAATTACGACGCTTAACCCTAAACACCGAGAATGAAATCCCTAAACCCCAAAGTGACATATCATCTAACATCATATCTTATATCATACTACTTCTTACTCTTTCTTTTAGAAAATATTACAATAGAGAAATCCAACATTTGATACATATATTACATCACTCTAAATCGTTTTCGTTCTCATCACTATCATTACAATCATCATCGTCGCTTCTCTCGAACTCGTCTTCACGTGCTTCATCTGTCGCATCTTCGGGAATATCTTCATATTGAAAGTTTTGCGGGTCGATCAAAAGGATTTCATCAGTTGGTTGTTCTGGTACCTCAACTTCAGTGATAGCGTCTTCTTCTTGCAAGGGCGGTTCTTCTCCAACGACAATGCGTCCACGAGGTGTAACTTTGATAGCAGTTACCCAGTTTATCCCGGAAGTTCGAAGCCGAGGATAAGGAAGGAAGCTAACTTGCTCGGCTTGTGAAGCTAAAATGAAAGGCTCAAATTTGTTGTATCTTCTCCCAAAATTGACATCCACAACACCAAATTTGTTATACCGAATCCCTCGGTTCACAACAGGATCGAACCATTCACATTTGAAGAGGACGCATTTTAGCTTCAATAACCCCGGAAATTCCACTTCAATAATCTCCTGCAATATCCCGTAAAAGTCTGTTTCACCTTTCACACATATTCCGTAGTTACTCGTTGCCCGATGTCTCCCATACTCGTATGTGTGAAAGGTAAATCCTCGTGTGAAATACATAGGTGATGTGGTGACCTTTGCAACTGGACCTTGAACCAATTCATGAAACCATACGGGATAATAAGGATCGTCATAATCAACCTGCAAAAAACATATATATATTCTTAAACACTTACTTAATTAATATAATAGTATGAGATATATTACCTGTGATTTTAACCACTTGACAAAGTGCTTATCTTTACGTGTATCCACATCAGTTGCAGATATTCCTGGTATTGCTTCTTCAACTTGAGATACAAACATCCTGCAAATTGAACAAATAATCAAATCATACATAATTAACTTCAATTCATATAATTAACATTCACAAAAAAATTTACCTTTCAAAGTAACGGGTCATTGCATCCTCGCAGTTGAGCAGAATATAAGTGTGGGCACTATGTTTATCTTCTTCACATGACCACCATACTTCTTTCGTTTTACCACCAAACCGTCCAATTTCGCAGAAAATGTCAGGAACACCATCAATTGGATATGATGTCGGTACTCCACCATCATCATATCTTCTAGGAACTCTTTTTCTCGTACGAACAGTTGGAGCAAAGTAGTATGATGTGAAGTTAGATGTTTCGGCTGTCAAACTCCCTGCAACTATTGAACCTTCTACCTTTGCAAGATTTCTTGCTTTCCCCTTCAAATGTTTCATCTGTCGCTCATACGGATACATCCATCCGTTGTGAACAGGTCCACGAAGCAATGCTTCATACGGTAGGTGGACAACTAGATGCTCCATGACGTCAAAAAATGAAGGAGGAAATATCTTCTCCAGGTTGCACAATATGATCGGAATGTTCTGATGAAGTTGTTCGATGACTTCTTCTTTGAACGTACGTGTGCTAAGATCTCTGAAAAATGCTCCGATGGCTGTATATTTTAAAAGGAATCAAATTAATAACATTTCGTAACATAGGTATATATATAAATTTATAATTACCTGCAAGTGCTTCGTGGACATTTGCTGGAAGGAGCTCGGCAAAAGCAAATGGAAGCAGTCGTTGCATAAACACATGACAATCATGACTTTTCATTCCGGAGAACTTTTGACCTCGTTCAATACATCTTGACATATTTGAAACATAACCATCAGGAAACTTAACTTCCGATGCAACCCAGTCAAACAAGGTTGTTTTCGCTGCTGATGACAACCGGAAGATGGGAACAGGAACGTTTCCATTGCTCTTGATATGTAACTCACTTCTTGAGCAAATATCAGGTAAGTCCATCCTTGACTTTTTGTTATCTTTTGTCTTCCCAGGGACGTTAAGTAATGTATTCATGATGTTCTCAAAAAAGTTCTTCTCGATATGCATGACATCCAGATTGTGGCGTAAGAGAAGATCCTTCCAATACGGTAGCTCCCAAAATATACTCTTCTTATGCCAATTGTGAGATACACCATACCCATCAGGCATATTTCCAGGAACATGCCAATTTCCTCCAACCTTAACTGTTTCCTGAGCTCCGTAATAATCAATGTCCGCTTCGATCTGCTGGCCGGTGAGATATGGAGGAGGACTGTCTCTGACAATTTTTTTGTGTCGAAACAATGTCTTGTTTCTTCTGTACGGATGGGCAAGTGGAAGAAACCGACGATGACAATCAAACCAACAACTCTTCCTACCATTCTTCAGTTGAAAAGCATCCGTGGATCCAAGACAATACGGACAAGATAATCTTCCATGTGTTGTCCAGCCAGACAACATCCCATAAGCAGGGAAATCACTTATCGTCCACATCAGAACTGCTCGCATCGTAAAATTGGTTTTCAAGGAACAATCGTACGTCCTCACCCCTTCTGACCACAATTGCTTTAGCTCTTCTATCAACGGTTGAAGAAAAACATCAAGAGACCGTTTTGGATGCTTCGGCCCTGGGATTAATATGGTCAAAAATAGAAATTCTTGTTCCATGCACATATCCGGCGGTAAATTATACGGCGTAAGAATGACTGGCCACAAAGAATATTGTCTACCAGACATTCCAAATGGACTAAATCCATCGGTGCATAACCCAAGATAGACATTCCGAATATTTGTAGCAAAATCTCCGTGTACCTTGTTGAAATGTTTCCACGCTCTTGCGTCTGATGGATGTGCAACCTCACCATCTCTCTGGACATGTTCGGCATGCCACCTCATCGACGCAGCAGTCCTCTCAGATTGATATAATCTTTTCAATCTGTCTGTAATTGGTAGGTACCACATCCTTTGGTACGGTACCCTATTCCTCCCACGGCCTTGCGGTTTGAATCGTGGTTTTTTGCAGAATCGACACTCTTCTAACTTGTCATCTTCCTTCCAGTAGATCATGCAGTTGTCGATGCAAACATCAATCATCTCCGAGGGTAACCCAAGACTATAAACCAATTTCTGAATCTCATAATAAGATTCAGCAGACACGTTGTCTTCTGGCAAATACTCTTTAAACAACTCCGCCCATGCATCCATGCAATTCTCAGGTAAATTATGATCCGTTTTAATATTCATCATCCTAGCTGCTAGAGACAATTTAGAGAGACCTTCTCTACAACCAGTGTAGATTGGTTGATTTGCAGCATCTAGCATTTCATAAAATCTTTTTGCATCCAAATTAGGTTCTTCTACATTTCCAGTTCCATCTGCTATTGTTGTAGTTGTTTCTAAAAATGCATCACTAATCATATCTTGAACCCTATCATGATCTACCATCTGCTCCTCTTGATGATAATTATATTCATTATGCACATGATTCGGTTCTTCATTATGATGAGCATCCTCAAAATTAGCATTACTACTACTAGCTTCATTTCCCCCATAACCCTCTCCATGTTGATACCAAATGTAATACTGTGGTGTAAATCCTCTGTTTACTAAATGATTCCATACAGTTTCACTACGTGCAAATTTCGAATTTTTGCATTTTGAACAGGGGCAGAACATCTTACCGCTTTCCTGCGTGATCGGTGTACAGCCCGCCTGGTGCATGAATGTCTCTAGCCCGTTCAGAAATGCATTCGTCACTCTCCCGTCGGAATCTTTGTGCAAATACATCCAACTTCGTAACTCGTAAATACTACCGCCACCGACCATTTTTTCTACTATTTTTTTTTAAATTTTTTTTTTTCCGTTTGTGTCTTGTGAGGAAGAGAGTTGTGTGTTGTGAGGAAGAGAGTTGTGGGAAATGACATATATATAGAGAAATTTTCGAGTTGGGTAGTTGAAATATAACAACGATTTTACAAGGGAAAGTTTACATGGATTTTACATAGTTTTTTTACAACGACTTTACAACGAAACTCGATAAGTTTTTCACCTAAATATAACGGTAACATGATTCGTTGTAATATCGATGTAAAATTTCATTTTCGACGTACTTACGTCGTAATATTACATGGCGTTTACGACGAAATTTGGTTTCGTCGTAATTGCGTTGTTAACCCACCAATTACTATTTCTAAAACAACGATAAGGAACCTGTGTCGTTCGTCTGTCTGCCAATTCAGTGGAACGACAAGGAGAAAGTGGACGGAAGTGCAGCTGGTTTGTACTTGAGAGGAACCTTTGACGATGGTCGGAGGTTTCACTCAAGTATAAACCAACTTCACTTCCCTCCATTTTCTCCTTATCGCTCTACTGAATTGGCAGACAGACGAATGACTCATGTTCGTTATCGTTATCTTCGAAATAGTAATTGGTGGTTCGAGAAGAAGAGAGTTGTGTGTTGTGAGGAAGAGAGTTGTGTGTTGTGAGGAAGAGAGTTGTGGGAAATGACATATATATAGAGAAATATGGTAAGTTTTACATGGATTTTACATGGAAAATTTACAACGCGTTTACAACGAACTTAGGTAAGTTAAAGCACTTTCAATACACGTTTTCACCTTTATGTAACGGTAACATGATTCGTTGTAATGTCGATGTAACGTTTACAACTATTTTGCATTCCACGTACTTTCGTCGTAAACTTACATTAACTTTACGACGAATACATTTCGTCGTAAATTACCATCGAGTTTACGACGAAGTCATGTCGCGTCGTAATTGCGTTGTAAAGCTTATGTAAATTTACGAGGAAATAATTTCCTCGTAAAATACCGTTGTTACTGCTACGTTTTCTTGTAGTGAAATCATAACTTTTCATTTCTTTCTGTTCAACTGAAAATACAATAATGATAATGTTCTAAGTGAACTTTTTGCAAACAAATAAATCATGGATTAGATAGACATCAAACCAGCACTTAAAATAATAAGATTTATTATAGTAATAAAATTATAAATTTCTAATTTTTTTATTAATACTAGAAAATATGAGATTTGGAAGGATGTGAATTATATGATACGTTTTAAAATCATTTATAATAGATTTTTATATATAGACATCATATCTTCACATATTGTAATTTTATGATTAATTTTATATTTAAAATTATATTATCTATAATGTATTTAGTTATTTAGATTGATTTTAATTATATTAATATTAAGATTTTTCTTACTATTGCTAATATTAAAAAATATTAATTAATGCATGTTAATATATTAAATAATCTGATATGTTTTAAAACAATATTATGAGAAATCTTCTAATTAATATGAAAGTTAACATAAGTTTTTCAAATAAACAACACTAAAAATTAGTATATGAGGAATGCAATGGGTATCTGACTAATATTAACAATTTCTCAAATTAATGGACATTAAATTAACTTCTATTGGATAACTAATTGGTATTTCACTGTTGTGGATTCTCTTACTTTTAAAGCTGGTTTCTTGCAGTATATAAACCCTATGCCTCCTTATATACATCTAAGCAGCCACGGGCTTACTTCATACTTAATATCATTTCTGAAATTCTCTGATAAAAACTCTAAAGACCCAACAATGGCTTGCAAACTCCTTTGCCTCCTCATCCTCGTGACCTTCGTTTCTCAAGGTATTTATAATTCTTCATGCATTTATATCTTCTTCTTTTCGGGTGCACTTCATGCTATATACCATATCAAACTTATTATAGCAAAATAGTGTTCATTAGTAAGTTTTGACCCATGTAATGATATTATAACGTCATTCTAACAAAACTCTAGTTTAGATGTGTTCATATATCAAATCAAATTAGGACTTCAAGAAAAGAAACAAATTAATATTTTTCTTATACGATTTTTGCTTTAAACAGAAGAAAATGATAAAATATATTGCCTTTGAAAATTTGGAAGGATATGGGTGCGACCGTAGCAATCTAACTCTGAAACAATCAAAGACCGGCAACTTGTATAAGGACGTAACAGAGTGGGAAGTGAGAGTGACGAACCCATGTCCATGCGATTTCAAGAACGTAAAGTTGACGTGCACCGGTTTCAAATCGGTCTTACCCATCGATAAATCGGTGTTGTCGAAATCTGGTAAAGACTGTCTCCTAATCAACGGACAGTCTGTCGGGTATAAATCAGACTACGTCTTCAGATATGTGTGGGCCACTAGCTTCAACTTCAAGATCCTCGATGCCACAATCGCTTGCCCTTGAATTTGTTTTTAGCGCATGAAAATGATGATTTTGATATCTAATATATCCAATATTATCCACATCTTTAACTTGAGATAATTCTTTGACCAAAAAAAAACTTGAGATAATAAAGAATTAAAATAAAGCAATGAAGATAAATCCTTAAGATGAACTAAGAAGAAGACAAAATTTAAGTTTTTTTAATAGTTACACTGAAGCAAAGTTAAAAACAGAACCAAATCCTCAAAATCTATCTTTATGTCTCTCCCTTTTTTAGATAATAGAGTTATGGAAATTTGATATCAGAAACAAAATCATTTTCAAGCAAGAACACTGATAGATTTATATAAACAGAAATACATCAAAAGGACATTGAATCAACCACAATAATTTTTCATATTCGATTGACTGAATAAATAAACCATTAACACAAATAGATCTTATGGTAACATTATTTTTTTTTGTCAGCGGCAACATTAAAATTATATTTTGATATTTTATTAAAATTGTTTTATAATATAATGTTATATAGGCTTTATATCATCATAATTTATAATTTTATAATTGCTCAAAAAAATGAATTATATTTAAGAAATTTAGTCAAAAATTTCTGACATTTGTATTATACATATATCAAAATTCTAACTATATTAGATAAACTCAATCCATATAAATACTCAAGTTTTGACTGATTTTGCTGTTACCATCCACAAATACTAGATCTATGAATAATAGCGGTTTTTGGCATTCTACAACAATCACAAAAAACATTATAAATTCTTTTATATTGTTCCAAATCTTGCAAAATCAAAAGCTTGTTCCAGCTAAGCTAACGTTTTCGGTGATAAATAAAAATAAAAATTTTAAACTATATAAATATAAAAATAAAAATATTTTAAATGAGATAAAACAAATAATAATATATGTATATGTATATATATATTAGATTTTAATTTTATTATAAAACTTTAAAACAAAAGTATTTGCTATAATTTTTAGACATTAATATATGTATACATATATATACCCAATATTCTTTTAAAAAAATTTGATACTATGATTTTATAAGTATAATTTTTATATTTATTATTATAATATAATTTAAATATTTTGATAATTATATAAAGTGTTAACATTGTTAATTTATTATTAAATTGTTGTTTTATTTGGTAGTCAACCAATCATAAGTACATCGCTTTATAACCGCAAACTCTTGCAGCCGTATGCATTTACACTAGAGACCCTCAGTATCACACCTTAGCAGCTGCAGTCTCAGTTCATACTTAATACAATTTCCTAAATCCTTTGATAAAATCTTCAAAGACCCAACAATAGCTTGCAATTGAAGGCAATTTCAGAACTTAAGAGTGCAATTATGAACATAATATATAAGACTGAAATCTAATATATAAGACTGAAATCTTAACTGATGGTTTAGCCGTTAGGTGAAAGGGATGTCAAATAGAAGAAGTTCCTTGGGCGTAGAATAAAGCTGCGGTAGAGGGTGTAAAGTCAAAGCTCTAGCCGACAGACTCGCTATTTTAGACCTAATAAGAGTTGACTAAACAGAGTATAACGATCCATACAGTATCATATACCGTTCACGATGGGCCGTTATTGCCTTCGGACCAGGATCACGTCGTCCTTTAGACCCCTAATTCACTGACCGGCTAACAAGGTCATGGTCTAACTAATGCTACCAGACCAGAACAAAGTCAAAGCATTTTAAAATAAACATTTCATATATATATGTGTATATTTATGTTGATTGATATGCACAAATTCATGTGTATATTTATGTTGATACATATATGAATTGAGTTTTGTCATCAACGAAATCATTTTTCAAGCAAGAGCATTGATAAATTTATATAATAAACAGAAATACATGACAAGGACATTTTAATAAACCTAAAGCAATCTTTCAATATTCGAATGACTTTGAATAAATAAACAGTTAACAAAAACCGAGATCCTCCGGTCGTTAACATTAAAACAATAACCACTCACTCTCTTATTTAGTTCGAACAACATCCAGCTTTCTTGACAGCAGAAACATCTTTACCAATTTCGATCTTGTCTCCTCTCGACGGGGCGTTAGCTGACTCGCTGGCTGCTTCCATGGCCTTTTTACTCACAATACTGTGGATCTGAGTGAGTACTTGCGCGAAAGCGTCCTCGACATTCGTAGACTCAAGAGCAGAGGTTTCCATGAAGCAAAGAGACTCTTTCTCGGCGAATGACTTGGCGTCCTCTGTCTGAACAGCCACGAGGTGGCGGAGATCAGATTTGTTGCCCACGAGCATGACTACGATGTTGGGATCAGTGTGGTTTCTGAGTTCTTTGAGCCACGTCTCCACGTTTTCGAATGTGGAGTGTCGGGTTACGTCGTAGACAAGAAGCGCTCCAACAGCTCCTCGGTAATACGCGCTAGTGATGGCTCGGTACCTATTAAAAATGAATCCATTAGAAACATTAGAATCTATTTAATTACACAGACCAATCTAGCTCTCTTACATAACTAATCGTTGGATCTAAGACAGAACCCACATGTTTGTTTGTTTTTTTTTCTAGCTGTATAAATACAAATCCAGATCTGTAAAGCCAATGAATGAATCTACTATAATCAATTAACAAAGATCTAATGAGGACAATGGAGAAAGAGAAGAGACCTTTCTTGACCAGCAGTATCCCAAATCTGGGCTTTGATGACTTTATCATCAACATTCAAACTCCGAGTCGCGAACTCGACTCCGATGGTGGATTTGGACTCGAGACTAAACTCGTTCTTGGTGAACCGTGAAAGCAGATTAGACTTGCCAACACCGGAATCACCGATGAGGACAACCTTGAAAAGGTAATCGTATTCATCGTCTGCTTTGTAACCAGCCATTTGGATTCGATTAAGGCAAAAGCCACAAGAGGGAGATAGATCAGAATGCTTTTTTTTTTCAAAAGTTTTAAAACCCTTCACGAGATTTACGGCTTCGTTGTATCTCTGAGATCTTTTCGATTGAGAAAGAGAGAGAAAAAGAGAGAGAGAGACGCGGAGTTGAAACCGAAACGAGAAAGAGATAAAGGACTTGTGTTGTTGTGTCTTTTTAGAAAAGTTTGTTGAATTAAATTTACTAAAACACCCCTGCTCACGCGTTCGGATCTTTAGCTAGTTTGCTTCGTTGGAACGATGACTATTTTCGTCATTCACCAGATCTTATCTTTTATGTTTTTTTTCACAAAAATTCAGATGTTAAAAAAATGAGTAAATGCGTCTGCCGGGAGTCGAACCCGGGTCTATTGCTTGGAAGGCAATTATCCTAACCGTTGGACTACAGACGCTTTTTGTGCTTCTTGTTTTTTAATCTTATGTCAAACTAATAAGTATAATCTTAATTGATACCTTTTCTCATTTCCTTGTAATTTTATCTTTTAACTTTCTTGCATTTGTTAAAAGACACCTAAGATTGTGGTGGGATGAAAGAGGTTTGCAAAAAACCACCTAAGATTGTACTTGGAAATTCATACCTGGACCAGTTTATTTTAGATCCAACCTGAGATTAGATTTGAACCCAACAAATTTATCCTTTGTTATTTAATAAAAGCAACTTAACCAATCACACAAGATACTAAAGAGAATATATATGTGTGTTCCACAAAAAAAAGAAAGAGAATATATATATATCACAAAAATTCAAATAGTTTTAAATTTTACACAGAAGCTTGTAAAGTTAATTATAAAGAAAAAACTAAACAATTACTGTATGTTGAAAAAGAGGGAGTATTTTTTTTTAGAGACAATTGGGTGAATATACCCTTTACACACCAAAATTAAGTAAATACCCATCTGTGTAAAAAACCCTTGCTTCTTGTGGCTTCTTTGCTATGCTCTTCCAGAAATACCCTACATGAAGACATGTCATATGGTCACAACTGAACACTTTGTCATCTCTCTTTGTCTCTCTTCGTATTTTATTCTGTATAATGCTTATTTTTCTTTTTCACATCTATGTCTCCAGGAAAACTCAAATAAAAAAGAAAAAAAATCTCTTGTTTTGTCTTCACAATCTCCTAACAATTTTGAGCTTCAAAATACAACACACCAAAACAACAGATGAAGACCGGATTGCAATGGGGGTGGAGAGACGACAGCAGCAGCGGCGAAACGAGTCCGATTGTATTGGGCATCAAAATTCGGCAAAAATATATCGAATTGAAAGAAATGTTTTGCTTTCAGAAAAAGATTCACATAGATTCGATGAAAGACGTAAAAAAATTGGAACCAAAGTCGTGTTTGAAAATAGAACAATGTACAAGCTAGATTGTAAGGTCCGAGTAAAACAAACATATATCTTCCAATGTTAAACTGTAAGTAATACTTTAGAGTGTATTCATAGTACATAACATATACATTACTGGTTAATATTATTGTTTGATTGTAAACCATTATGTTAGAATCCATATTTTAGAGATATATGGTTTGACGCATTGTGTATCAACTGATACATTATTTGATATATAGTTCGATGCATTGTGTATTAGCCGATAATTATTTTGTTAACAAGTTATATTTATGTGTAAATGTTAAAGGAATTAATAACATACATGATAGTGAATATTCATTATTTTGGTATCAAAACAATGTATCAACTAACGAAAACATGTATTATGTAACAATCCATGTATCATGTAACAAAATCATGTATCAGCTAACATATCATATATCGAGACTAACAACAACTAATTTGTAACAACTAAACCAATTTTATCAATTAGCAGAAATCTGATAGTGACATCTAACAAAACAATTATCGGCGATATAAAAATAAGATCAACTAAACTTATACTATATCGGGTAACAAATAAAATGTCAGCTAAAATAAATGATATCCTTATCGAAAATAACTTCAAGAACTTGCTTGTCTCTTCTCTTGGTTGAAGTTCGTAAGTGTTTTTATGCGTTTCGAGCTTCAAGTTTCTCTTGAACTTGACAAGTAACAAGATACTTGAAAGGAGGGAAGTATTACCAAAACTTGAAAGGAATGTATTTTCTTTCACGGTGGCTATCAATCGGCCTCGACGTTAATCTGAAATAGCTGCAGTGGCTTTTCTGTGTGTTGTTGTAAAAGAAAATTGGATCACTTTCCTGATTAAACTTCAGTTCATGATCGGGATCAATCACAGCGACTTCGTCTCGTTGAACACAAGCTCTTCCATCCTAAAACTGCAATTATTATGGAGCTCTCTACAATGACTGAACTGAAGAAAAAGGTTTTAATGAATCACAATTTTGCAGAGGAGTGTAGTAGAAAAGAAGAAAAGAAAAGAGACGGTGAACCTTTTTCTTCAGTGTGGAGCCCATGCTAAAAATAGATAAGTAGGGTTAGAATTGAGATTTTGAAAATTGAATAGTGAATAGGGTAGATAGCTAATTTCGTCTCTTTTGGTGTATATGGCACCTAATTTCTCTTTTTTTTTATGATCAAAATGAATAGCTCTTGTTGTTGGTTAAAAAGGCTAAACATAATTGTCAAAACTGAATACCTTCTGGTTGGAATAGAGATAGTATAAAACTGAGTAGCTTCTTCTTGTTGGTCAAAAAGGCTAAAACATAATTGTCTTTTTAACTTTAAAAACTTTTGACGAGTACACAGAAGATTCGACTTGCTTTTCAAACTCTATAGTCTATAAGATTCCGAACAAATCACACAAAAAAGGCTAGCAAAATTCAAAGGTCTCGAAGTCTTTGGTCTCAGATTTTGTCAAATACCAAACAACATTTTATTTTATTCAGTCAATTTGTTTGTTTCTTTTTTGTTAGCCTTAATTGCTTCTTTATTTGTTGTATTTTATTGTTTCACTCCACGCAAACAGACAAAACCGCTTTATTTGGCAATGTGCTCTGCTTCCTCTCAGAATGCCTCTGAGTTCGTGTCTGTAAACAGATCTCAAAAAACCCTTCACTTTTCTCTCTCTAGATTCGCACTCTTTCTCTCTCTCTCTCTCTAAAAGTTAAAAAAGACACAACTCACTAAAGAACCTCACTCCCTCGCTCTCGAAGACAGCGTTTTTCTTGCTTTCTTACCCATCTGACCAAAAAAGAAAAAACTATCGCTTTCTCCAGAGAGACTCTCTCAGTTTCTTCATGTGAATGTTTGGTTATAGGAAAAGTAGAGAGACATCCGTGACTTCTTTCGGAAACGGTGTCGTTCTCTTATTCCCTACTTTTCACTGTTCATTACCAAATTCGGAAAGATCAAAGATTTTTTCAGACAAGAAAAATGAGATACAGTTCGGTTCGGTTCTTCTTCTGTCAAAGAAAACAGAACAGTCCTTCTTCTGATCAATGACAACTACTACTAAGGTTGAGCATCTTCGTAACCATATTCATTTAACCAACTGTATCCACTTGAAGAATCATATGCACAACAACAACAACAACAACAACAACAACAAACAGAGTTCGGTTTTAACAGACCGGTCTCTTCTCATGAGAGACCTCGTCCTTCTTCAGAGGTCAAGATCACTCAGAGACCCATCAGCGAGCCCGAGGATGAAAGAAGATAACAAGGAAGGAAAAAGAAGATCTACTGATAAGAATGTGGTTAGTAAACCTGGTCTTAGGTTGTGTAGTTCGTCTCCAATAGTGAGTTTTGGTGGTGGTGGTGGTACATCTAAAGTGACTCCTTCTGATGAAAAGCTTGATGGGTCGAGTAGGAAGAAGAGTTATCGAGTCGAAGATGTTAACGAAGTTCTTAGTGTTGCTTCGGTTAATTCTAATGATATCAAGACTCTGTCTGATCAATTATTAGGTGATAGTGATGGTTTGGTTTCTTGTACGGTTAGAAACGGGCGTAATAGGCGGAAACTTAGAGGGAAGAGAAGGGCGGTTACTATTAGAGACAATGTTCAGAAGTACGAGGAAGAAGAAGGACATGGTTGTGGACTTCCGTTTAACTGGTCTAGGATTCATCACAGAGGCAAGACTATTCTTGATATAGCTGGAAAGAGTTTATCTTGTGGAATGTCAGATTCAAAAGGAAGGAAAGGGTTAAACGATACGCCAATCTCCTCTTTGCCTCTTTTAGTAGATAGCGAAGGGTGGCAGCATGATTACTCAGGAGAATTAGGTATATTCGCTGACGATCTGCTCAACAATGGAAAAGATTCAGACTTCAGTGAAAATAGCAGCCGTAGAAACTCTCGTCTCCATCAGAGTTTTACTCAGAAGTATGGACCAAGAACTTTTAGTGATCTCGTGGGGCAGAGTTTAGTAGTACAAGCTTTGTCTAACGCTGTAGCTAAACGAAGAGTGGGACTTCTATACGTGTTCCACGGTCCGAACGGAACAGGGAAGACCTCATGTGCTCGAGTTTTCGCTAGAGCGTTGAATTGTCATTCTGTTGAACAGTCAAAGCCCTGCGGTGTATGCAGCTCGTGTGTTTCGTATGATAACGGTAAGAGCAAGAATATTCGAGAGATGGGTCCTGTGAAAAGTTTCGACTTCGAGAGTCTGTTCATAAAGAAAAGGCAGAAGCACCACCTTGTGTTCATATTCGATGATTGCGATACTATGTCGACTGATTGTTGGAATGCGCTTTCGAAAGTCGTGGACCGTGCACCTCGTCGTGTGGTTTTTGTTCTTGTCTGCTCGAGTCTTGATCTTTTGCCTCACGTTGTCGTGTCGAGGTGTCAGAAGTTCTTTTTCCCTAAGCTTAAAGACGCTGATATCGTCGGTTCTTTGCAAGGGATTACGTTGAAGGAAGAGATTGAGATTGATGAAGATGCGTTGAAGCTTGTTGCTTCGAGATCAGATGGTTCTTTGAGAGATGCTGAGATGACTCTAGAACAGCTGAGTTTGCTTGGGACGAGGATCTCTCTTCCTTTAGTTCAAGAAATGGTAACGATCCTAACATTTTTTTCTAAAGATTCAAATTTATTTCAATAGTCTTCTTTGTCATATACAGTATAATCTCTTTAAATTAATACTTTATAAATTAATATACACTAAAAATCTCTATAAAATAATATAATTTTATAGTACCAAATTGAGTTTTTGGTTCAATTAGTATATCGATAAATTAATATCTCTATAAATTAATAAAAAATTATAGTTTTGATGTAAAAATTTATAGAGCTTTTGCTGTATGTTTTTTTAATACATTATATGTTGTTATTTTTTAAGGTTGGTTTAATCTCTGATGAGAAGTTGGTAGATCTTCTGGATCTAGCTTTATCCGCGGATACTGTGAACACAGTGAAGAATCTGAGAGTAATAATGGAAACTGGAGTAGAACCGTTAGCTTTAATGTCGCAGCTCGCAACAGTCATAACCGATGTCCTTGCCGGAAGCTATGACTTTACTAAAGAAGAGTGTAAAAGAAAGTTTTTCAGACGACAACCATGTGAGTTTCAAATCTTGTCTTCATTTTCTAAATAGGAAGTATAATAACTAATTTTGTTGTTGTTGTAGTGAGTAAAGAAGATATGGAGAAGCTGAGACAAGCTTTGAAAACGTTGTCTGAATCAGAAAAACAGTTGAGAGTATCTAATGATAAAGTAACTTGGCTCACTGCTGCATTGCTCCAGCTAGCTCCTGATCAACGCTACTTGGTTCCGCCTAGTCCTTGTAACAACGCTGCACCTAGACCTTCGGTTGAAGATATTTGGTTAGCGGTGATTGAGAATGTTCGAGTTAATGGTTTAAGAGAGTTTCTTTATAGAGAAGGGAAGATCTTTTCTATTAGTATCGGTTCAGGTAAAAAAAAGACTTTTCTTGAACTGTGTTATGTTTGATAATGATTATAACTTTCAAGTGTGTTTGCAGCTCCTACGGTGGAGTTAATGTTCAACTCGCCTGTAACGAAATTAACGGCTGAGAATTTTAGAGATCATATTCTGAGAGCGTTTGAGGCTGTTCTTGGTTCTCCTGTCACTCTAGCGATAAGAATAGAATCAAAGAAAGACCTGAAAAACGTTGGTTCGTCGTCGTTAAGAAGCGAGATCGTTGAATTGGAGGATGAGACTGAATCTGATAGAAGGAAAGACTTGGAAGCGAGCCAGAAACAGAGCATTGTGAGAGGAAAAGCGTCGTTGGGTCAGGTGATAAAGCAAGCTGAAGGAAACAGTTGGTCGAAACGCAAAGCGATGCTGATTGCAGATAAGCTTGAACATGAGAATCTGTAAGAATATTATTAACCGACATTTGTTTTTTTTTTTGAACATTTGGTAACATTGTTTAAGTTTTGTTACAGGAGACTTGAATCCAGTTCAAGAAGCTTGATATGTTGGAAATCGTCGAGAAGCGTACGTCGCAAGGTAATCAAATACACAACTTAGGCCTCGCATTTTACCCAGACATGAACATCCGAACTGAAACTGACTCGAAAATACCTGACCCGAAACCGAACAAAAAATTTATAAGTATCTAGTTGATCCAAAAGAATTGGAACAGAAAGAAATGATCCAAATAGATCTCAAACCAAAAAGAACCGACCCAATAAAAATCTATTCATACCCGATCTAAAACCTTATGAACTTAAAAATTACATGTATTTTTTACTTATAAACCCGAACCGACTCAGACTCAAGAGGAATCATGAACCGAAAATTTCCAAGTATTTAATTAGGTCCAAATCTCTAACTTCCGAAGAACCAATGCAAACCTAATTTGAAGATTCGAACGTCCATGCCTAACACAACCTTTATTGTCTCAATACGTAATTTTTAATTTTTTTCTTTAAAGTTTTCTAAAATGAAAATTATTGAATTGTAGGTATCGAGATTGAAGAAGGTGAGGAGAAGAAGAGTACGACTACATTCGTTGTTGAAGATTGTCATGTGTGGGAAAAGTTTATCAACGGCATCCCCTTCTAGGTTTTAAGATGGGTTTTTTTCTAGTACTAGTATGAAGATAAGCTGTTCGTCCTTCGTTTTTCTTATCTTCTTTAGGCAGATATTTAATGTAATTTTTTGTATTTTTTCTTGTTTTGGGTAAGTAATCTTTGTAGCTGTATTTTTTTAAAAAAGTATTTTCTTTCCACAACTATAAGCAACGATTCGGATGTGAATCATAGTGGATGGTGATTTCGGATATGGCGCACCACTTTTTATGACGATGGTAATGATTTTTATGATTATGTATATGATCAATAAGTTATCCAACAAAAGTCTCTTGACAAACAGGGAACTAAACGAAAATATCGAACGCTTTAACCCTAGAATTTTGCTTTTGGTTTGTGTAATGATTTACCAAATCCGTTTAACGTGGGAACGGTTCGTTTCTCTCTTTTAACGTTTAAGTATAACTATGTGGATGTCGGCGAATTCACGAGACACGAGTATAAATATTCTTTGAGAAATATCATATTTTGTATTTAAATTTAATTATAAGATTAAATATGTTCTTTAACATCCAGATATGAGATATGCTTAGTTTTTTTCAAAAATTAATGCTAAAGAAAACACAGAACACAAGACGATAAATATTAACTATCTCATGAATATATAAATGATTTTATTTTGAACTTGTATGCAAATACAAATAATTTTATCAAAAAATACATATAATTATGTCATAATATAGTTAAGCCGGTGATAACGCTTTTGAAACAGACACACAATGAGCCCATACTTCATCTCTTTTCTGTAAATATTTTGATTCGTTTCCAATTAAACTAGGTCTATCCGCGATATATTTGACAAGGGTGTCGTGACACTCTTTTCCTTCTTGTATAAGCTCCTGGCAACAAGGAATGGATACAACTCCATTACCAAAAACTTGAGAAATGATATTGAGCGCACACTTTGGACTGATTTTAACAACACATTGATCCCATAATTTTTTGGGTTCATTTTCTTCTAAGGCTAATGAAGGAATACATGTACTCGCCACAACAAGAACAACAAAAGACATCATAATAATGTTAAGCTTGGCCATGGTTTTTTGGCTATATGGGGAGTTAATGTTTAATTTTTCTCAATATAGAATAAGAAAATAGCTTTTAAATTTATGATCTGGTTTGAATAAACGATGATAATCCTATTTATAGATATGAATAATCAATATTAAACATTTATTGTAGAGAAATAACTTTGCTTTTGACGGTTTTAGTTCATTAAAATTTGTTAAGTTACATTTTTCTTGATGAAGTTATTAATTGTTTAAGTTAATCATTTATAAACAATTAAATTAGAATTCTTGTAATATAGAAATAAAGACACAAAAAGAAAGTGTTTAAATCAAATAACAAAGCAAAAAACACTTCCTTTAAACTTTTAAAATACTTAGAAAGTGTTTAAATCAAGTTATTAGATAGTCAATAAACACATATAGCTCAAAAAAAAATTTTAATAAAGAAAATAATATTTCAAAATCAGACCCTAATAATACCACAATACTATAACATATGTCACCAAGCTCTAAGCCAATGTCTATCATGGGTTAATCTACATTTACTCATCTATGTTGAAAATAATTCAATTTTAGTAAAACTAAATTTACATCATTTAGAAATGTTTATTATTACATGATTTCAATTTCTTTTCCATCAAAATATTTTTATAAAAACTTTAAATTATTTTAAAAATCTACTGAACAAGAAGACTTACAAAGAAGTCTTCTCAGAGAAGAATTCTTCGTACTCACACGGAGGGTTGTAATAGTAAAACTCAATACATGTTTTTTGTTTGGTCATAAGGATGTTGTTTTTATTTTACTAGCCTTTTGAGTAACTTTAGCATTTGATTGAATTTAGGGTACACTTTTGTATTGAAAATAAAGTTTTGAGTTATTTTTGGTAATTTAGCCTAATTTTATTTTATCTATTTTATAATTTCAATATGCAGAGATGGTTATGACTCCATTGGGATAAAAAAAAAATACAAATTTCAGTTTTTATACAAAAATAATATGTAAAATCTGTATAACAATTTCTTTAATAAAAAACCAAAATAAAAATGAAAACATTGATTCAAAGTTAACCTTGCGATATTAGATTTTATCCGTTTATAACCTACATAATAGTTTAATTACTAGATATATTTCGAAAGAAAACTTATGTCTTTCATATTAAACATATAAATAAAATACACATACTTACATAAATTAATTAATTGAAATATATATTCTTGAAGATATATTTTAGTAAAGAAGAGCCCTTTTAAAAACGCTTTATGGTACTGTTTTGAGGTGCGACTACCGTTGTATTTGGTTCATCTTTCAATCATAATTAAAAATATTTTTTATTAATTATTAAAAAAACATATGTAAATCTTTTTGTAAACTCCAATTTTTTTAAATGGAAAACGTTGTGCGACCAATTGCAAGAGATATCTTAAATGTAATAAGCCTGTTGCGATCTTTTGTTGTCGTGAAAGGCTAGAGTCTTATGATTTCAAATAAAATATGTGTTTTCATATTTTGCTATTTAAGTTAATTAAAATTGTGAGTACATAAAAAATTTAAATAAGTTTTTTTTTTATAATTTGGGATTACACCTTTTTATTTTGTATTCAAAAGTGAGAAAAGAATGAAATAATGGTAAAGAAATCATGCAACACAAGACGATAAGTTTAAATATCTCATGAATATATAGATTATTTTATTTTAAACTTGTATGCAAATCCAAATAATTTTATCAAAATTATATATAATTATGTCATAATATAATTAAGCCGGTGATAACGCTTTAGACACAGACACACAATGAGCCCATACTTCATCTCTTTTCTGTAAATATTTGGATTCGTTTCTAATTAAACTAGGTCTATCCGCGATTTATTTGACAAGGGTGTCATGACACTCTTTTCCTTCTTGTACAAGCTCCTGGCAACAAGGAATGGATACAACTCCATTACCAAAAACTTGAGAAATGATATTGAGCGCACACTTTGGACTGATTTTAACAACACATTGATCCCATAACTTTTTGGGTTCATTTTCTTCTACGGCTAATGAAGGAATACATGTATTCGACACAATTAGAACAACAAAAGACACCATAATAATGTTAAGCTTGGCCATGGTTTTATGGTTATATGGGGAGTTAATTTTTAATTTTTCTCAATATAGAATAAGAAAATAGCTTTTAAATTTATGATATGGTTTGAATAAACGATGATAACCCTATTTATAGATATGAATAATCAATATTAAACATTTATTGTTGAAAAATAACTTTGCTTTTGATGGTTTTAGTTCATTAAATTTGTTAAGTTACATTTTTCTTGATGAAGTTATTAATTGTTTAAGTTAATCATTTATAAATAATTAAATTAGAATTCTTATAATATAGAAATAAAGACACAAAAAGAAAGTGTTTAAATCAAATAACAAAACAAAAACACTTCCTTAAACTTTTAAGATACTTAGAAAGTGTTTAAATCAAGTTAGTAGATAGTCAATAAACACATATAGCTCAAAAGAAAATTTTAAAAAAGAAAATAATGTTTCAAAATCAAACCCTAATAATACCAACAATGCTATAACATATGTTACCAAGCCCTAAACCAATGACTATCATGAGTTAATCTACATTCACTCATCTATGTTGAAAATAATTCAATCTTAGTAAAACTAAATTTACATCATTTAGAAATGTTTATTATTACATGATTTCTATTTTTTTCCCATCAAAATATTTTTATAAAAATTTTAAATTATTTTAAAAATCTACTGAACAAGAAGACTTACAAAGAAGTCTTCTCTAAGAAGACTTCTTTGTACTCACACGGAGGGTTATAATAGTAAAACTCAATACATGTTTTTTGTTTGGTCATAAGAATGTTGTTTTTATTTCACTAGCCTTTTGAGTAACTTTAGCATTTGATTGAATTTAGGGTACACTTTTGTATTGAAAATCAAGTTTTGAGTCATTTTGGATAATTTCCCCTAATTTTATTTTATCCATTTTATAATTTCAATATGCAGAGATGGTTATGACTCCATTGGGATAAAAAAAAATACAAATTTCAGTTTTTATACAAAAATAATATGTAAAATCTGTATAACAATTTCTTTAATAAAAAACCAAAACAAAAATGAAAACATTGATTAAAAGTTAACCTTGCGATATTAGATTTTATCCGTTTATAACCTACATAATAGTTTAATTACTAGATATATTTCGAAAGAAAACTTACATCTTTCATATTAAACATATAAATAAAATACACATACTTACATAAATTCATTAATTGAAATATATATTTTTGAAGATATCTTTTAGTAAAATAGAGCCCTTTTAAAAATGCTTTATGGTACTGTTTTGAGGTGCGACTACCGTTGTATTTGGTTCATCTTTCAATCATAATTCAAAATATTTTTTATGAATTATTAAAAAAACATATGTAAATTTTTTTGTAAACTCCAATTTTTTAATGGAAAACGTTGTGCGACCAATTGCAAGAGATATCTTAAATGTAATAAGCCTGTTGCGATCTTTTGTTGTCGTGAAAGGCTAGAGTCTTATGATTTCAAATAAAATATGTGTTTTCATATTATGCTATTTAAGTTAATTAAAATTGGGAGTACATAAAAATTTCAAATAAGTTTTCTTTTTTAATTTGGGATTACACCTTTTTATTTGGTATTCAAAAGTGAGAATATAATGAAATAATGGTAAAGAAAACATGCAACACAAGGCGAAAAGTATTAAATATCTCATGAATTTATAAATGATTTTATTTTAAACTTGTATGAAAAAACAAATTATTTTATCAAAATTACATACAATTACGTCATAATATAATTAAGCCGGTGATAACGCTTTTGAAACAGACACACAATGAGCCCATACTTCATCTCTTTTCTGTAAATATTTGGATTCTTTTCCAACTAAACTAGGTCTATCCGCGATATATTTGATAAGGGTGTCATGACACTCTTTTCCTTCTTGTACAAGCTCCTGGCAACAAGGAGTGGATACAACTCCATTGCCAAAAACTTGAGAAATGATATTGAGCGCACACTTTGGACTAATTTTAACAACACATTGATCCCATAACTTTTTGGGTTCATTTTCTTGTACGGCTAATGAAGGAATACATGTACTCGCCACAACTAGAACAACAAAAGACACCATAATAATGTTAAGCTTGGCCATGGTTTTTTTGGCTATATGGAGAGTTAATGTTTAATTTTTATCAATATAGAATAAGAAAATAGCTTTAAATTTATGATCTGGTTTGAATAAACGATTATAACCCTATTTATAGATATGAATAATCAATATTAAATATTTATTGTTGAGAAATAACTTTGCTTTTGACGGTTTTTAGTTCATTAAAATTTGTTAAGTTACATTTTTCTTGATGAAGTTATTAACTGTTTAGATAATCATTTATAAGCAATTAAATTAGAATTCTTGTAATATAGAAATAAAGACACAAAAAGAATTTATACAAGTATTTAAATTCCAACTAATAAACTACTGAATATTATTGTTGTCAGCAACATATATTTTGGTGGTTTTATATCAACTTACTAACAAAAACCAAAAGTACAGTCTAACATGTGATAAGTCTCAAAAATGATTGTAATATTAATGTTCGAGTATATATGAACATATATCACTCTGGGGTTAAAAGAAAGAGTTTCAGATTTTATATTTTCCTTATTTCGTGATGTAGGATGCTTGTTAATAATTTTATATTTTCCATTTTATAATTTCATTATGCAGAGATGGTTATGAGTTAAACATGATTCCATTAGGATAAACACTTTCAAATATCAATTCTTCATACAAAAATAATATGTAAAATCGGTATAATAATTTCTTTAATAAAAAACCAAAATAAAAATGAAAACATTGTTTCAAAGTTAAGCTTGCGAAATTAAATTTTATCTGTTTATAACTTACATAATAGCTTAATTACAAGATATATTTCGCAAAAAACTTATGTGTTTCATATTAAACATATAGAAAACATATATATATACTTTGGTTCATCTTTCGATTATAATTCATATAATTTTTTATGATTTTATTAAAAAAACATATTTAATTTTTTTTTGTAAACTCCAATTTTTTTAATGGAAAACATTGTGCAACCAATTTCAAGAGATATCTTAAATGTAATAAGCATGTTGCGATCTTTTGTTGTCGTGAAAGGCTAGAGTCTTATGATTTCAAATAAAATATGTGTTTTCATATTATGCTATTTAAGTTAATTTAAATTGTGAGTACATAAAAATTTCAAAAAAGTTTTTTTTTTTAATTTGGGATTACACCTTTTTATTTGGTATTCAAAATTGAGAATATAATGAAATAATGGTAAAGAAAACATGCAACACAAGGCGAAAAGTATTAAATATCTCATGAATATTTAAATGATTTTATTTTAAACTTGTATGAAAAAACAAATTATTTTATCAAAATTACATATAATTACGTCATAATATAATTAAACTGGTGACAACGCTTTTGAAACAGACACACAATGAGCCCATACTTCATCTCTTTTCTGTAAATATTTGGATTCATTTCCAATTAAACTAGGTCTATCCGCGATATATTTGATAAGGGTGTCATGACACTCTTTTCCTTCTTGTACAAGCTCCTGGCAACAAGGAATGGATACAACTCCATTTGCAAAAACTTGAGAAATGATATTGAGCGCACACTTTGGACTGATTTTAACAACACATTGATCCCATAACTTTTTGGGTTCATTTTCTTCTACCGCTAATGAAGGAATACATGTACTCGCCACAACTAGAACAACAAAAGACACCATAATAATGTTAAGCTTGGCCATGGTTTTTTTGGCTATATGGAGAGTTAATGTTTAATTTTTCTCAATATAGAATAAGAAAATAGCTTTTAAATTTATGATCTGGTTTGAATAAACGATGATAACCCTATTTATAGATATGAATAATCAATATTAAACATTTATTGTTGAGAAATAACTTTGATTTTGAAGGTTTTTACTTCATTAAACTTTGTTAAGTTACATTTTTCTTGATGAAGTTATTAATTGTTTAGGATAATCATTTATAAACAATTAAATTAGCATTCTTGTAATATAGAAATAAAGACACAAAAAGAATTTATACAGGTATTTAAATTCCAACTAATAAACTACTGAATATTGTTGTTGTCAGCAACATATATTTTGGTGGTTGTATATCAACTTAGTAACAAAAACAAAAAGTACAGTCTAACATGTGATAAGTCTCAAAAATGATTGTAGAATTAATGTTTGAGTATATATGAAAATATATCACTCTAGGGTTAAAAGAAAGAGTTTCAGATTTTATATTTTCTTTATTTCGTGATGTAGGATGCTTGTTAATAATTTTATATTTTCCATTTTATAATTTCATTATGCAGAGATGGTTATGAGTTAAACATGATTCCATTAGGATAAACACTTACAAATATCAATTCTTCATACAAAAATAATATGTAAAATCTGTATAATAATTTCTTTAATAAAAAACCAAAATAAAAATGAAAACATTGTTTCAAAGTTAAGCTTGCGAAATTAAATTTTATCTGTTTATAACTTACATAATAGTTTAATTACAAGATATATTTCGCAAAAAAACTTATGTGTTTCATATTAAACATATAGAAAACATATATATATATATAAATATAATTTGGTTCATCTTTCGATTATAATTCAAATAAATTTTTATGATTTTATTAAAAAACATATGTTAATTGTTTTGTAAACTCTAATTTTTTAAATGGAAAACGTTGTGCGACCAATTGCAAGAGATATCTTAAATGTAATAAGCCTGTTTTGATCTTTTGTTGTCGTGAAAGGCTAGAGTCTTATGATTTCAAATAAAATATGTGTTTCCATATTATGCTATTTAAGTTAATTAAAATTGTGAGTACATAAAAATTTCAAATAAGTTTTTTTTTTTAATTTGGGATTACACCTTTTTATTTGGTATTCAAAAGTGAGAATATAATGAAATAATGGTAAAGAAAACATGCAACACAAGGCGAAAAGTATTAAATATCTCATTAATATATAAATGATTTTATTTTAAACTTTTATGAAAAAACAAATTATTTTATCAAAATTACATATAATTACGTCATAATATAATTAAGCCGGTGATAACGCTTTTGAAACAGACACACAATGAGCCCATACTTCATCTCTTTTCTGTAAATATTTGGATTCATTTCCAATTAAACTAGGTCTATCCGCGATATATTTGATAAGGGTGTCATGACACTCTTTTCCTTCTTGTACAAGCTCCTGGCAACAAGGAATGGATACAACTCCATTGCCAAAAACTTGAGAAATGATATTGAGCGCACACTTTGGACTGATTTTAATAACACATTGATCCCATAACTTTTTGGGTTCATTTTCTTCTACGGCTAATGAAGGAATACATGTACTCGCCACAACTAGAACAACAAAAGACACCATAATAATGTTAAGCTTGGTCATGGTTTTTCTGGCTATATGGAAAGTTAATGTTTAATTTTTCTCAATATAGAATAAGAAAATAGCTTTTAAATTCATGATCTGGTTTAAATAAACTATGATAACCCTATTTATAGATATGAATAATCAATATTAACATTTATTGTTGAGAAATAACTTTGATTTTGAAAGTTTTTACTTCATTAATATTTGTTAAGTTACATTTTTCCTGATGAAGTTACTAACTGTTTAGGATAATCATTTATAAACAATTAAATTAGCATTCTTGTAATATAGAAATAAAGACACAAAAAGAATTTATACAGGTATTTAAATTCCAACTAATAAACTACTGAATATTGTTGTTGTCAGCAACATATATTTTGGTGGTTGTATATCAACTTACTAACAAAAACTAAAAGTACAGTCTAACATGTGATAAGTCTCAAAAATGATTGTAATATTAATGTTTGAGTATATATGGACATATATCACTCTGGGGTTAAAAGAAAGAGTTTCAGATTTTATATTTTCTTTATTTCGTGATGTAGGATGCTTGTTAATAATTTTATATTTTCCATTTCATAATTTCATTATGCAGAGATGGTTATGAGTTAAACATGATTCCATTAGGATAAACACTTACAAATATCAATTCTTCATACAAAAATAATATGTAAAATCTGTATAATAATTTCTTTAATAAAAAAACCAAAATAAAAATGAAAACATTGTTTCAAAGTTAAGCTTGCGAAATTAAATTTTATCTGTTTATAACTTACATAATAGTTTAATTACAAGATATATTTCGCAAAAAACTTATGTGTTTCATATTAAACATATAGAAAACATATATATATATATATATATATATATATATATACTTTGGTTCATCTTTCGATTATAATTCATATAATTTTTTATGATTTTATTAAAAAAACATATGTAAATTGTTTTGTAAACTCCAATTTTTTTAATGGAAAACGTTGTGCGACCAATTACAAGAGATATCTTAAATGTAATAAGCCTGTTGCGATCTTTTGTTGTCGTGAAAGGCTAGAGTCTTATGATTTCAAATAAAATATGTGTTTTCATATTATGCTATTTAAGTTAATTAAAATTGTGAGTACATAAAAATTTCAAATAAGTTTTTTTTTTTAATTTGGGATTACGCCTTTTTATTTGGTATTCAAAAGTGAGAATATAATGAAATAATGGTAAAGAAAACATGCAACACAAGGCGAAAAGTATTAAATATTTCATGAATATATAAATGATTTTATTTTAAACTTATATAAAAAACAAATTATTTTATCAAAATTACATATAATTACGTCATACTATAATTAAGCCGGTGATAACGCTTTTGAAACAGACACACAATGAGCCCATACTTCATCTCTTTTCTGTAAATATTTGGATTCATTTCCAATTAAACTAGGTCTATCCGCGATATATTTGATAAGGGTGTCATGACAGTCTTTTCCTTCTTGTACAAGCTCCTGGCAACAAGGAATGGATACAACTCCATTGCCAAAAACTTGAGAAATGATATTGAGCGCACACTTTGGACTGATTTTAACAACACATTGATCCCATAACTTTTTGGGTTCATTTTCTTCTACGGCTAATGAAGGAATACATGTACTCGCCACAACTAGAACAACAAAAGACACCATAATAATGTTAAGCTTGGCCATGGTTTTTTTGGCTATATGGAGAGTTAATGTTTAATTTTTCTCAATATAGAATAAGAAAATAGCTTTTAAATTTATGATATGGTTTGAATAAACGATGATAACCCTATTTATAGATATGAATAATCAATATTAAACATTTATTGTTGAGAAATAACTTTGCTTTTGAAGGTTTTAAGTTACATTTTTTTTTGATGAAGTTAATAACTGTTTAGGATAATCATTTATAAACAATTAAATTCGCATTCTTGTAATATTGAAATAAAGACACAAAAAGAATTTATACAAGTATTTAAATTCCAACTAATAAACTACTGAATATTGAGAAATAACTTTGCTTGTGACGGTTTTTAGTTCATTAAAATTTGTAAGTTACATTTTTCTTGATGCATGAAGTTATTAATTGTTTAGGATAATTATTTATAAACAATTAAATTAGAATTCGTCAAATATAGAAATAAAGACACAAAAAGAATTTATACAAGTATTTAAATTCCAACTAATAAACTACTGAATATTGTTTTGTCAGCAACATATATTTTGGTGGTTGTATATCAACTTACTAACGAAAACCAAAAGTACAGTCTAACATGTGATAAGCCTAAAAATTGATTGTAATATTAACGTTTGAGTATATATGAACATATATCACTCTGGGTTAAAAGAAAGAGTTTCAGATTTTATATTTTCTTTATTTCGTGATGTAGGATGTTTGTCAATTTTTTAATGTTTAAACATATAGATAACATACATATACTTTGGTTCATCTTTCAATCATAATTCAAAATATTTTTTAATGAATTGATTAAAAAAACATATGCAAATTTTTTGTAAACTGCAAAATTTTAAATGGAAATCGTTGTGCTATCAATTGCAAGAGATATTTTAAATATAATAAGCCTGTTGCGATCTTATGTTGTCGTGAAAGGCTAGAGTCTTGTGATTACAAATAAAATGTGTGTTTTGATATTTTTCTGTTTAGTTAATTAAAATTGTGAGTACAAAAAAATTTAGAATAATTTTTTTTTTCGGACTACACCTTTTTATTTGGTATTCAAAGTGAGAATTGAATGAAATAATGGTAAAGAAAACACACAACACAAGACGATAAGTATTAAATATCTCGTGAATATATAAATGATTTTATTTTAAAATTGTATGCAAATACAAATTATTTTATCAAAATTACATATAATTATGTCATTATTTAATTAAGCCGGTGACAATGCTTTTGAAACAGACACACAATGAGCCCATACTTCATCTCTTTTCTGTAAATATTTGGATTCGTTTCTAATTAAACTAGGTCTATCCGCGATATATTTGACAAGGGTGTCATGACACTCTTTTCCTTCTTGTACAAGCTTCTGGCAACAAGGAATGGATACAACTCCATTACCAAAAACTTGAGAAATGATATTGAGTGCACACTTTGGACTGATTTTAACAACACATTGATCCCATAACTTTTTGGGTTCATTTTCTTCTACGGCTAATGAAGGAATACATGAATTCGCCACAACTAGAACAACAAAAGACACCATAATAATGTTAAGCTTAGCCATGGTTTTTTGGCTGTATGGGGAGTTAATGTTTGATTTTTCTCAATATAGAATATGAAAATAGCTTTTAAATTTATGATCTGGTTTGAATAAACGATGATAACCCTATTTATATTAATGAATAATCAATATTAAACATTTATTGTTGAGACATAACTTTGCTTGTGACGGTTTTTAGTTCATTAAAATTTGTAAGTTACATTTTTCTTGATGCATGAAGTTATTAATTGTTTAGGATAATTATTTATAAATAATTAAATTAGAATTATTGTAATATAGAAATAAAGACAAATAAAGAATTTATACAAGTATTTAAATTCCAACTAATAAACTACTGAATATTGTTGTTGTCAGCAACATATATTTTGGTGGTTGTATATCAACTTACTAACGAAAACCAAAAGTACAGTCTAACATGTGATAAGCCTAATAATTGATTGTAATATTAACGTTTGAGTATATATGAACATATATCACTCTGGGGTTAAAAGAAAGAATTTCAGATTTTATATTTTCTTTATTTCGTGATATAGGATGCTTGTCAATTTTTTAATGTTGAAACATATAGATAACATACATATACTTTGGTTCATCTTTCAATCATAATCCAAAATATTTTTTAATGAATTGATTAAAAAAACATATGCACATTTTTTGTAAACTCCAAAATTTTAAATGGAAATCGTTGTGCGATCAATTGCAAGAGATATTTTAAATGTAATAAGTCTGTTGCGATCTTATGTTGTCGTGAAAGGCTAGAGTCTTGTGATTACAAATAAAATGTGTGTTTTGTTATTTTTCTGTTTAAGTTAATTAAAATTGTGAGTACAAAATTTTTTTGAATAATTCTTTTTTTGGACTACACCTTTTTATTTGGTATTCAAAGTGAGAATTGAATGAAATAATGGTAAAGAAAACACGCAACACAAGACGATAAGTATTAAATATCTCGTCATTATATAAATGATTTTATTTTAAAATTGTATGCAAATACAAATTATTTTATCAAAATTACATATAATTATGTCATTATTTAATTAAGCCGGTGACAATGCTTTTGAAACAGACACACAATGAGCCCATACTTCATCTCTTTTCTGTAAATATTTGGATTCGTTTCCAATTAAACTAGGTCTATCCGCGATATATTTGACAAGGGTGTCATGACACTCTTTTCCTTCTTGTACAAGCTCCTGGCAACAAGGAATGGATACAACTCCATTACCAAAAACTTGAGAAATGATATTGAGTGCACACTTTGGACTGATTTTAACGACACATTGATCCCATAACTTTTTGGGTTCATTTTCTTCTACGGCTAATGAAGGAATACATGAATTCGCCACAACTAGAACAACAAAAGACACCATAATAATGTTAAGCTTGGCCATGGTTTTTTGGCTATATGGGGAGTTAATGTTTGATTTTTCTCAATATAGAATATGAAAATAGCTTTTAAATTTATGATCTGGTTTGAATAAACGATGATAACCCTATTTATATTAATGAATAATCAATATTAAACATTTATTGTTGAGAAATAACTTTGCTTGTGACGGTTTTTAGTTCATTAAAATTTGTAAGTTACATTTTTCTTGATGCATGAAGTTATTAATTGTTTAGGATAATTATTTATAAATAATTAAATTAGAATTCTTGTAATATAGAAATAAAGACAAATAAAGAATTTATACAAGTATTTAAATTCCAACTAATAAACTACTGAATATTGTTGTTGTCAGCAACATATATTTTGGTGGTTGTATATCAACTTACTAACAAAAACCAAAAGTACAGTCTAACATGTGATAAGCCTAATAATTGATTGTAATATTAACGTTTGAGTATATATGAACATATATCACTCTGGGGTTAAAAGAAAGAGTTTCAGATTTTATATTTTCTTTATTTCGTGATGTAGGATGCTTGTCAATTTTTTAATGTTTAAACATATAGATAACATACATATACTTTGGTTCATCTTTCAATCATAATCCAAAATATTTTTTAATGAATTGATTAAAAAAACATATGCAAATTTTTTGTAAACTCCAAAATTTTAAATGGAAATCGTTGTGCGATCAATTGCAAGAGATATTTTAAATGTAATAAGTCTGTTGCGATCTTATGTTGTCGTGAAAGGCTAGAGTCTTGTGATTACAAATAAAATGTGTGTTTTGATATTTTTCTGTTTAAGTTAATTAAAATTGTGAGTACAAAAAATTTTGAATACTTTTTTTTTTGGACTACACCTTTTTATTTGGTATTCAAAGTGAGAATTGAATGAAATATTGGTAAAGAAAACACGCAACACAAGACGATAAGAATTAAATATCTCGTGAATATATAAATGATTTTATTTTAAAATTGTGTGCAAATACAAATTATTTTATCAAAATTAAATATAATTATGTCATTATATAATTAAGCCGGTGACAACGCTTTTGAAACAGACACATAATGAGTCCATACTTCATCTCTTTTCTGTAAATATTTGGATTCGTTTCCAATTAAACTAGGTCTATCCGCGATATATTTGACAAGGGTGTCATGACACTCTTTTCCTTCTTGTACAAGCTCCTGGCAACAAGGAATGGATACAACTCCATTACCAAAAATTTGAGAAATGATATTGAGCGCACACTTTGGACTGATTTTAACAACACATTGATCCCATAACTTTTTGGGTTCATTTTCTTCTACGGCTAATGAAGGAATACATGAATTCGCCACAACTAGAACAACAAAAGACACCATAATAATGTTAAGCTTGGCCATGGTTTTTTGGCTATATGAGGAGTTAATGTTTGATTTTCCTCAATATAGAATAAGAAAATAGCTTTTAAATTTTTGTTCTGGTTTGAATAAACGATGATAACCCTATTTATATATATGAATAATCAATATTAAACATTTATTGTTGAGAAATAACTTTGCTTGTGACGGTTTTTAGTTCATTAAAATTTGTAAGTTACATTTTTATTGATGCATGAAGTTATTAATTGTTTAGGATAATTATTTGTAAACAATTAAATTAGAATTCTTGTAATATAGAAATAAAGACACAAAAAGAATTTATACAAGTATTTAAATTCCAACTAATAAACTACTGAATATTGTTGTTGTCAGCAACATATATTTTGGTGGTTGTATATCAACTTACTAACAAAAACCAAAAGTACAGTCTAACATGTGATAAGCCTAATAATTGATTGTAATATTAACGTTTGAGTATATATGAACATATATCACTCTGGAGTTAAAAGAAAGAGTTTCATATTTTATATTTTCTTTATTTCGTGATGTAGGATGCTTGTCACATATAGATAACATACATATACTCTGGTTCATCTTTCAATCATAATTCAAAATATTTTTTAATGAATTGATTAAAAAAACATATGCAATTTTTTTGTAAACTCCAAAATTTTAAATGGAAATCGTTGTGCGATCAATTGCAAGAGATATTTCAAATGTAATAAGTCCGTTGCGATCTTATGTTGTCGTGAAAGGGTAGAGTCTTGTGAATACAAATAAAATGTGTGTTTCGATATTTTTCTGTTTAAGTTAATTAAAATTGTGAGTACAAAAAAATTTTGAATAATTTTTTTTTCGGACTACACCTTTTTATTTGGTATTCAAAGTGAGAATTGAATGAAATAATGGTAAAGAAAACACGCAACACAAGACGATAAGTATTAAATATCTCGTGAATATATAAATGATTTTATTTTAAAATTGTATGCAAATACAAATTATTTTATCAAAATTACATATAATTATGTCATTATATAATTAAGCCGGTGACAACGCTTTTGAAACAGACACACAATGAGTCCATACTTCATCTCTTTTCTGTAAATATTTGGATTCGTTTCCAATTAAACTAGGTCTATCCGCGATATATTTGACAAGGGTGTCATGACACTCTTTTCCTTCTTGTACAAGCTCCTGGCAACAAGGAATGGATACAACTCCATTACCAAAAACTTGAGAAATGATATTGAGCGCACACTTTGGACTGATTTTAACAACACATTGATCCCATAACTTTTTGGGTTCATTTTCTTCTACGGCTAATGAAGGAATACATAAATTCGCCACAACTAGAACAACAAAAGACACCATAATAATGTTAAGCTTGGCCATAGTTTTTTGGCTATATGGAGAGTTAATGTTTGATTTTTCTCAGTATAGAATAAGAAAATAGCTTTTAAATTTATGATCTGGTTTGAATAAACGATGATAACCCTATTTATATATATGAATAATCAATATTAAACATTTATTGTTGAGAAATAACTTTGCTTGTGACGGTTTTTACTTCATTAAAATTCGTAAGTTACATTTTTCTTGATGCATGAAGTTATTAATTGTTTAGGATAATTATTTATAAATAATTAAATTAGAATTCTTGTAATATAGAAATAAAGACATAAAAAGAATTTATACAAGTATTTAAATTCCAACTAATAAACTACTGAATATTGTTGTTGTCAGCAACATATATTTTGGTGGTTGTATATCAACTTACTAACAAAAACCAAAAGTACAGTCTAACATGTGATAAGCCTAATAATTGATTGTAATATTAACGTTTGAGTATATATGAACATATATCACTCTGAGGTTAAAAGAAAGAGTTTCAGATTTTATATTTTCTTTATTTCGTGATGTAGGATGCTTGTCAATTTTTTAATGTTTAAACATATAGATAACATACATATACTTTGGTTCATCTTTCAATCATAATCATATACTGAGGTTGTAAGGAGTGGGTGTGAACAGGTTTGCGTCTATGGATGTTCTTCATAAGGTAAGGTTGGCCTCTAACGAAATCATCATTAGCGAACTCCCATTTGTCTGGATCGATTTTTCTACAACTCTATGCAAAACACGCAAAAGGTTTAAGCCTAGGAAGTATCATCAAAGAGAGGAGACGAAAGGCAAAAGACTTTACATAAGTATATATGAAGAAATCATCTACCATCTCATATGTTTTGGTTAGGAAAGGTGGGAGTGAGCTTTAAATTCAACGATAAAAGCCTCATAAAGACACATTTTTAATTTCCATCCATAATTTAAATTTCAAAACCTTCATTAGACCTCCTTTTGTTCAGCCACGGAGAAAACACTAATCAAAACAAATGAACAAATTGCTTTTTTCAAACGAGGAGGTTTTACACAAGACAATTGAACAAACAAAGCTATTGGTTCAATGCCTTTCATAATCAAATCCTCTAATTAATCAAATCAACTAATCAACTTAACCAAAAATCATTCCTCTCTTCCGACAAACTCCTTCAGAGCAACTCTCATGTCTTCACACTTCTCACAATCTCCATCAAAAAACTCACCGACCTTCTTTAGCTCAACATCGCTCAAATCATCGTTGAACGGTTTGATCGGAAACGCATTCTCTGGCTGAAGCGCGTAAGCGTTCGGATTATCATCAACAATCACCACGCGCCTCAAATCTCTCATCACAAACCCTAAATCCTTCACCAACCTCCCATCGATCTCGCTACACGCGTCCCTATAAAAGCTCCGCGAGATCACGCGCCGCTCCGGATCCAACTTATCCAGCACCAAAGAAGCGTACTCTCTCAGCCCCGCCGTGAAAACAACGATCTGGTACTTCTCTCCTACCTTCTTCAAGAAGTCATCCACTCCTGGCCGTTTGATCACGAAGAAGGTTAAGATCTGACCGTCTATCTCGGGCCTCACCACGAAATCGTACGGAACTTCGGGTTTCTCCATCGACGAGTGGATAAGCGTTTCGTCTAGGTCTAACACGATCGTCTTCTTCGTCTCGTCGAAGGATTTGCCGGATCTATCGTGAATCAAGGAATAAGGAGTTTTGAGATTGTGAGCGGATCCGTGAGATTTGAGGATTTTGAATCCTCTGGTTCCTAGACGACCGTCGACGCGTGAGAATAAGCAGAGAATGCTTCGTTGACATCTGTAAATCGATTTGTTGATGGAGGCGATGACGGCGGTCGCCGCCGGCGATGTGCATCCGATTTGAGTTTTCCGGTGACGGCGGAAGCAGCTTCGTTGGTGACGGTTGATTGGTATCGCTGATTTCTTTATGATGAGTTTCGTCGCCATTGAAGAAACAAAGAGAGAGATGAGTTTGTGAGATTTAGGACAGAGATAAAGAAGAGGAGAGTGATGGTGGTATTTAAATTAGGCCTGGTGTAACGGTCATGTGGTTGTTTTTAGGTTCGGTCCGAAGCTAGTTTGGGAAAGGAGTGACTTTTTTTTTTTTTTTAAGTTTGGACCTACAACACAACACGGTGTTTACGTTGTATTATTACCGTTGTGAGTTCTATATTAATTTCCCCAAATTAAGAAAAATATTATATATAGATGGTAGAGAATAGACAAAATAATGCAAATAGACTCATAAATTTCTGTAATGGTACATTATGATACTGGAAATCGTAACTTGATTTGTTTTTGTTAATTATTACTGCATAAGTTCAACAAATTAAACTATATTTATTTTGATCGAAAATTGCCAATGATTAGTTGGTATTAACATTTTACACTTGGAATATATAACTCATACTATAAAATAGATAAATATTTCAACTCATAGAAACAAAATAATCTAGCCCACTTATAAATAAATCTCTTAAAACTTAATTAAGTGAAAAAAAAGTCGTTGATTAATTATGTTATTAATTTGACTGCTAATGATACATATTTCAATTAATATATTTTCAAATTTGACAAAGAGTTTTATGTTTAAACCTAAGTTTGGATCAAAATGGCCAAACCATAACTCAACAAGCAGTCATTCTAAAAAAGTGTGTTATATAATAAGTTATATTTTGAGGATTGTTTAACATAGTCATTTTAGTTTAGGAATTCTAGATGAACATTTATGGATATTTTTGTCCTTTTATAATGAAACAATTGTTTGCATTTATTTTACATCTTTTTATCATTGTTTTATTGAAACTGATTTGCAACATATTACATCACAGAAAAATATGATGATAATAATGAAAAACTAACGGTCTTTCCACACTAGAAAATAGTAAAATCAGACATGATTGATAATTCATTAGCAATACCGAACTAACTTTATTTTAAAAATAAGGTGAATTATGTGTTTTTGTTCCAACAATATCAGACGGATTTCTAAAACCTTCAACAAAATCACGACAATAATTCTCATAGTTTAAATATGTTTTCTTCTTCAATTGTCTTAATCAATGTTGCTCCAATTAGCTTCAGTAAACTATTGTTGAACAAACTTAAACTACCAAGTACAAATTATATAGATAACTGGGATTGTTAGTTCACATCCCAAAACACCAAAACAAAACACACAGACCAAACAAAAGGGACAATGGAAGCGGAATCAGTTTCATCAAAACTAAACATAGAATCAGTTTCATCAAAACTAAATATGATCCATTTTCGAAAGGAGGTTTTACTATGATATCGAGAAGAATCGATATCTCTCATTTTAACAACACTGCGAATAGATCCAGAAACAACATAAAGACGAGTAACTAACCACTACACAATCCAAAGGTTGAAACATAGCTCAGAACTTAAGCAAAACAAGTCCAAATCTAGTTTTTCCACAAAAGTTTGGTATAATTTAAAAGTTCGTGTATGAAAAAACTGGAAACAATTAATTCATTGAGAAACAAACCATTTTCCCAAAACCTGGATAGACAAAAGTTGACGACATAAAAAAGACCTGAGAACATACCAAAACGAGATTTGAGTCTAATTCAAGCATCTCATTTTATAACATTAGTCATAATCGAATTAATAGTGCCAAGTGTCAATAGCCTCATCCCCATCAAGAGCATCATTCACGTGTCAGCTCAATCTCACAGCTAGCCTATTCTTGCCACATCACCACTAAACTCCGATGACGTGTCCCCTCCAAGCTGTCCACATCGCATTTTTCTCATGCAAACAATGACACCAACACACTTACATCCCACCAATATAAAACCAAGATGAAAAGATACATAAAAATTTGTATTATACAGATCAAATGGCGTCGAGCGATGAGCTTCCGGGACCGTATCCGGCACGTGATGGAGGAGACATACCTCCGGGAGATCCGACTACGATGAAGACGATGATGATTGACAAAGGAGCTGCGATGCTTCAATCTTTGAAACCAATCAAACAGATGAGTCTTCATATGTGTTCCTTTGCTTGTTACGGTCACGATCCTAGCCGTCAAATCGAAGTCCATTTCTATGTTCATCGTGTCAACGAAGACTTTCTTCAGTGTGCTGTTTACGACTGCGACTCCGCTAAGACCCACCTCATCGGTCCGTATCTTAATTTACACATATTAATTTTTTTTCTCTAGTATTTTCGTTTTAAACAAAATAATCTTGAACTCGTATAGTTACTCGTTCATTTGAATGGTTCTATATGCATGCGAAATTATGTTTGAAGAGGCATGAGTTATCTTATCTGAAACAAGAATTTAGAAATTTTGACTGTCTTATTATGATTATGATTGTGATTTGTGCATGTACTTGTTGTGATTACATCTCTCAGGGATCGAGTATATTGTGTCCGAGAGGTTATTTGAGAGCCTTTCCTCGGAAGAGCAGAAGCTTTGGCATTCTCATGACTATGAGGTAAATTTCTCTATATGTTTTAACTAAATAACTCAAATCTTATATGATTATTGACGTAGACTGAGATGTCAATCCATGCAAAAGCTTGACTGTATTATTTGTTATTGTAGATCCAAACAGGTCTTCTAATGACTCCAAGGGTCCCTGAGCTTGTAGCCAAGCCAGAACTTCAAAATATTGCCAAAACTTATGGAAAGTTTTGGTGCACTTGGCAGACCGATCGTGGTAACTAATTAGCTCTTCGTATTCTTATGTCGACGTTTTCTTTGTGTGACAAATATGGAATCTGTATATCTAGTAGAAATCTGTTGAGTAGATTGAATATTTTCAAATCGCGCTCTTGATGATCTACTTTTGTTCCCAGGGGATAAATTGCCACTAGGTGCGCCAGCACTAATGATGTCACCACAAGACGTGAACATGGGGAAGATCAAGCCAGGGCTACTGAAGAAACGAGACGACGAATATGGTATCTCGACGGAATCATTGAAGACATCTCGAACTGAGATTGTAGGATTGGAGAGGAAGAACCCGATGGCTGATTACTGGGTTCATCATGGAAAAGGGTTTGCTGTCGATATAATCGAGACGGATATGAAGAAGTGTGCTCCGTTCCCGTAATATAAGTTGGTGTTTAACGAACAATAATATATAATGTTCGTATGTACTATGTGGACCGTTTAAGTATATAATGTAAGTTATAAATAATGATGTGTAATGCTAGGGCATTACTACATCATTGTGGAGGTTGTTTGTTTGTTTTCTTCGTGTCATTTTCTTTCGTCTGAGAAACTATAAGCTTCGTACGTATATAAAATACCGGTTTAACATATTAGTATTTTTGTACAAGAATGAAGAAACAAGATGATGGCTCACAGAGGCAAATACAAAACGAAAAGCTCTATCCAGCTTTAACTATTACCTCAAATGTCAAAGAGAAGAACCGAAGATGGAGGGATAAGACATGAGCCTTCGCAGTGTATTAGGTTTCACTAATTTATCAAAAAGATATTGAACAAAAAATTTAGTAATGTACACTTTAGCATATTTTCCTTCTCAATTTACATCCTTTGCAACCTGCGCCTGAATCACCATATGCCAGTTTGAATCTTCAGTGTCCGTTTCCCACCTGAAGAGAACAAACCAAGACAAAAACTAGTTCAGAAACAAGTCAACGATGATACCATAATAATTATAATATTGAAACAAAATAACTTGATTTTTTGTCAATGATTCGATCAGACCTTCCTTAAATTTATTCCAATGTCTTGTTACCTTGAAAAACAGTGGCCTAGATGAAGAAAATTTAGGTTTGCCGTAAATAGTTAAATTCACCTCACATTTTATAACCAACTAAAATACCATGTAAGATTAGTTAAAAATAAAATAAAATTAAAAAATAAATGGCTGAAAAAAATAACGCCGATGTTATTCTGCAAAACCTAAAACTCTAAAAATTTAAAATCTAAACCCTAAACCTAAAATCTATAATTTAAACCCAAATTCTAAATTCAAAATTCTAAATCTTAAATTCTAAATCCAAAATTTTAAATCTTAAATCCAAAATTCTAAACCATAAATCCTAAACTCCAATCCTAAATCTTAAACTCTAAAGCATAAATCATAAACCCATTGTTTATCACAGATAAAAATATAATTTTATTTTCTGTGATTTTTTTTAATTCAAGAAGTTATGAGTCTAAATCTATTGATTTGTTTAGGCAGGGACAAGAACCGATTGTTTATCTACTCTCCGCAACCACCGAGACTCAAACCTACACTTCTACCATTTAAAAAAACGCTTTAACAGTAGAACTATCAGCTCCGGATAACATTAAACTTTTACTCTTCATCAGAAACAGAAATTTCTACGCAACAATGATCAATTGTTGATCATTATCATCATAGAGTTTTTCTGGTCGGTCCATCAAAATTTCAGATTCGGTTTTGAAAGTATTAAATAGTTGTTTATGGGCATGAAAATTTCTATGAAATACGTGTTGATGAGATAACGTAGTTGAGATATTAATTAGAAATTAAAAAAGAACAAATGAATTTTTACATTTACTGGATTAATTAATCAATGTTTTGTTATAGTTTGTTGTACAACTATGAGAATATATAGGGATTTTTTGTTACCCATGATTTAATAGGTAGATCAGTAGTTGAGGTTGTGTACCTGATAGTAACAAGAAGTTGATTGAACAAAACTCTAACTCATGATCAGAAACTTTTTGTTTGCTTTTCAAGTTAATAGCATCTGCCTTGGTTAACAACAAGATATCTGCATTTTCTTTGCTGAATTGGAGGAGAACATGACCCAACAGTAAATCATAAGGAGCTCAATATCTTCTCTATCCAGCAAAAAATATTCTGAAGGAGATAATAAAAGATTTGTATAAGAATTGACATCTTTGGATTCTTAGTCATCCCTGCTGGTAAACAAAGGAACCACGCAAAATAGGCTTTATTTTCAGCTCATTCTCAACATTAGAGGCCTAATATGAACAAAACAAGAAAGTTGACAATATGAGATTCTTATTAGTTTCATTCCATTTGTTGTTCCATTGATTTTAACAAATGTGTTTAAAGAGTTATAGATTTCATCCTATTGCTGATTTTAGCCTATTGTTTGGTTTCACTTTCTTAAGTTTAAACACATTGCGCAAAAGACTAATACATAAGAAACGAAAGAATCAAATTTATAATAGAGTAAATAAAACATAAAAGATGAAACTCTAACTCCAAATCATTACATAAACACTTATCACATCAAACCATATAGGACATCACTTTTTCTTCACGAGTCCAAACTCAGTAACCATTATCAAAACACTTATACAAGCAAAAACAACAAGTTTCTTTATCTTTCTGTCACTCTCAGCTTAGAGAGCTGCTAGCTGCTGAATATCATAAGGATGAGCATCAGAAGCAGCTTCTCGCCTAAACGATCTTGTTCCAATGATAACATTCGCAGCTTCACCGGGATGAAAGGCATCCCAAAACACATACTCATTCCTATTCAAACATGGGGCTTGACCAGGAAGACAAGTTATCTGCCCATTGTTCCTCCCAACTCCGCAACACCCTGCATTTGTCACTGTAAACCCTACAAACACAAACAAACAAATTTAGAAAATGATCATGAAAAAGAATGTTATTATACTTTGATAACAGTTTTGAAGACTGGTTTAATACCGTAGCGAGCAGGGTTTGTAACGATGTCTTGGAAGATGCCGTATGCGTTGATGTAAGTGAACTTAGCATCAGGAGTGTTTTGGTTAAAACTGTCGACTATTGATATGAGCTTGCTGTTGAAGATTCTGTTCGCAGAGTTGATCCTTTCGTCACATGTTCTCCCATCTCTACTGTTCTGAGCTAGCTCGTTCGGGCTGCAGCCAATAGCACCGACTCCTATCAACGCAAACTTCCTTGCGCCATTATTGTACAATATCTGCTCCGTTAGAAACCAAAAAAAACATCGAATACTTCAGCCTCACTCACAGAAGAAGTTGAGAATATAGAACTTAAGGGAGTGTGTTACGAACCCGGAGTTGCTCGGTGTAACGGGCAATGAGATCGTCGCTATAGGATTCAGGCGAGAATTGGTTACCGGTAGAGTAAAAAGTGGGCATGAAGTAGTTGTTGAGGTAATCGTTACTGCCTAAGCCGATAGAGTAAATGCATTTGCTGAGGTAACTGGAGGCTTGGTCCTCATCGCCGAGTATGTTCACTACTTGTGACACCGTGTTCACGTGATTTGCTACTTGACCTGCAAATGCGATTCTACCTCCCTGAAGACATAACACAACACAAGGTAAATGTTTTAGAAACTCTTAGAACAAGTTGTTTCTTCTCTCGTGACCAAACACACACAAATCTGGTTGTTTTAGAAGTGTTTAACAAAAGAAACCAATTGGTTCCATATTTTACCGAACAAAACCGAAACAAAATTTAGTGTAATTAAACCAAACCAAATATACCAAAAGTCATCTTTCAAATACAGATCCACGTACGTAAAAATAATATTTAATGAGATTAAAGTGTCAAACCTAATCGATATTGATGAAGATATGATTTATGTATAATACTTTGAGGTACTTTTATCCAAAAAGAAACCAAATCTAGATCTTAAACCAAATTTAACCGAACCAGAAATCAAATTATAGTTTGGTCATAAATTCAAAAGAAAAAAACGAAAATAAATAACGGATCCAAACCAAATAATAGAAAGCTAGTCTCTAACTGAAATGATTATAATTTATAAATTTACCAATTGTCTACCGGTTTCTTCTCGGATTCCGGCAGCAGCAGAAGCATAGTTGACTCCACGGAGGATATCTTCTCCTCTAGCGGCGGCATATGGTGTAATGTAGTCGTCAAAACCCAAAAGCTCAGCTACCCAAACGAAACAGGGCACATTAGTTACCTTCTTTGTGTGTTTAAAGTGATAAAAGGAGTGGAAAAGCAAAGGAAAATATGTAGTTAGTTAGACTTACTGATAACATCGACAGTAGTTTTGCCGTTGCTAAACCGACCGGTTGGACCTTGAGAGAAATCAATACCATAAGGAAAGTAATTGGCTCTAGCTAGTGAATTAAGCTGATTATTGTTGCCGTTATCAACCAAAGAGTCACCAAATATGAAGTAACACGGTGCAATTGGATCACTAGCAACCATAGTAATGGCCACAGCAACTATAATCATCATTAAACACATTTTCGCCATCTCTCTCTAACACAAAACTACCAAAAGGAAGAAGAAAGAGAGATGGTTTGATAATGTGAAGAACGAGAAGTGGGTTTATATAATACGGTTTGGAGAAAATGAAGAGAACGAGAAAACGTTATTTTATAAAGTTTTTAACGGTTGAGGAAGCATTAAATGTCCACGCGGCGATGATGTTTGGATGTGTAAATGTGAAAAGAAGAGTAAATGAATGTGTGTTTATATATGTGAAATAATTTAGAGTGTGGTGGATCCACGATCTAGAGACATAACGAAAGATGGTGGAGTAGAGTTAATACTCTCTGTCGATGTTTAAATTTTCTTTACTGTGACCAACTTGCAACGTGACCGGTTCGATTTTAATGCTGTGCTTTGGAGTTTGAGCTCTTGACTTTTCTAAAAGTCTCGAGAAAGTTACAAAACTTGTCTCGGCATGAAAACTAAAGACACTTGTGTTCAACTAACACTCGGATCACTCTTCTTCTGTTCTTTGTTATAACTTCAAAGAAGTCTTTTGCAACGTGGAGCTTAAATCCATATTCATTCCTTCATATTCTCCTATTCAAAAACAGTTTCAACATGTGTTACATATCAAAGTTTGATCTCTAATCTCGACCAATATAGTCACTAACCACTAGACAATAACTGAATAACCTCTTCAAAAAAGTATACAACTCATCTTTGCTTGCCTTATTCTAGCACACTGCCTTTGGAAAAAAAAAAAAGCAACATGACTAAATCTTGACATGAAAATGGCATAATGTAACAAACATGGCAACATGAAATGAAGGGTCCGGTCCACACATGGTCCCTCTTTCTCAACAATACTCAAATCTAACTGCTAATATCAACCTGGCTTGGTCGAATCAACGGTTGAAGAATGATGTAGAGGATATGCCATGTGTTAGGATGGAAGTGAACATTTAATGAAAAAGACAGAGAGTGAGTTCCATGTCATGATGATGTAGATGATTATCATAACATGACCATAAGAACTAAATGTTGAGTAGTTGAAAGTAATAAATTCTCATTTGTTCTGCTGCTTTGCAGTGTTTCTTAAACTGCAAAATCTACTTCGGGACCCAATACAATTTATCAAACCAAGATTCAAACTTTCTGATTCAAGCAGCTACACCCAAAATAACTTAATAAGACGAGGGAAAGAGAAATCTAATAAGTTTTGGTACTAGAGAAATTGATGATGACGTTCATCAATAGATTTGGTTGTGACAGAGCAAATTAGTTATAAAAAGCAAACATGTCCAAAGAAAGAAATATCACTGAGTTTTCAGATCTATTCCACCATTCACCAACCACATGGTTGTTGTATTTATGAACTCTACCAATACTCTAGTGTCAAAAATCCAGCAATGGGAGCCATAAAACACTGAGAGTTTTCAGTTGTTTTATCAATAAAATATTCACTCACTATGAATGGAGCGAACTAACCAATCAAATGATATGTTGGATACCTACAAGGGCTTTAGATATCGATAGACTTGTGTGTTTTCAAAAATCCTTTGTAACGACCTCGACTTTTTCAGTAATATAAAATGGGTTAAATTGATGAAACTATAATGGATGCAATGGAGACGAACCTTGACTTACTATTCTATTAATCTCTTAAACATATATAACTAATCTCTTACGAACAAACCGAGTTACTAGTCTAAAGAATCTCTTACACACATACTACAGACGAACAAACCGTGGTTCAAGTCTACGAATCTCTTTAACTTATCTAGCAAAAAAAATGTACCGAACAAAACGGTTTTGGCGAATTTCCCAGAAGATTTTGGCTTAATGCCTACGTCTATACAACATGGCAAACAAGTCACATTCCATGAAAAAAACACGATGGAAAGAACTCAGATTCAAAGCAGAAAAAAACGTATAATCTACTAATAATATTGTTTACAACAAAAAGAAGATACGTACATGAAAACTCTTCATCTCTGTAGCTATAACTCATCCGAGGAACGGCTTGTAGAAGAAAAGTATTGTAGAGCCATGTCTTTCGCTATTTGAAGCAAACTCTTAACATCGCTACTTCCCACTTCAAGACAGTCATGTAATAACTCTCCATCTACTACTTCAGCTTGCACCATCTCCCAAAACTCCCTCAATGCACCCTACCAATTCATTACACAACAATGCACACAACCTTTTTCAACCTCTAGGCCAAAAGACTAACTTCAATAGCAAAACTGTCCGTTTGATGGATTAAATCAGATCAAGAAACAACCTTTTTTTTTTCTTTCTTTCAAGAAACAACTTTTATGAATCTTCCAGAAGAAACAACTCTTACACTTACCTACTCTTAACAGAACAACAACTAAGCGAGTTATCACTTAAAGTCACTTTCTTTATGATTAAAGTATCAACCTTTAGAGTGTAATGAATCTAAAAGATCGATCTTTTCTAAAAAGGGTTCTTGAATCCATACCGATTTGCCAAAGATTCTAAGGAGACGACGAAGCAACTGCTTCGAGACACGAAGAGCTTTGCCATAACTCCTGGCAACAGAGCTCGCTTTCTGAGCGTTCGATTCAGCTCGATTGAACTCCGTAACAATACTCATAAGCTCGTTGAGATCACCGATCGTACCGTACACCTCACCGTAGTCGATCCCACCCTTTCTCCAAGCGTAGTTCCACACGTAATCCCACCCAACGGACCACGCTCTGCTCAGGAACCCTATCCCCAACCCACGATCGATCTCCTCAGCCATTGCGCGTACCCGAGACGACCCCGACGCGTCTCCGCGGGAGGCGCGAAGGTTCGCGACGCGGAGGAGGAGGGATCGTGAGGTTGAGATTAGGGTTTTGTATTGGGAGAAGGAGGTGAATGGGAAGGAGAAGGCTTTAGCGAAAATGGGTGGTGGGGGTGAGATTGTGAGAAGGAGAAGTAGAACGGAGAAGAGCTTGATCGTTGCCGGCGAAGAGTTTATTCCGGCCATCGATTTCAGTTTTGACTTTTAAGTCAAATGTCAACGTCGAGACTCGACAGATGAAGCAGTGAATAATCGTGCGGCTGACGTGGATTACTTCCCGGTTTGACTTGGTTTTACCGGTTTATAATGATATATCACGATTCAATCCGAATGATAATCTCCCTTTATTTATTTTTGTAGTCTAACTTAGACCATGATTAACGATTCTTAGTTTCGGGTAAGAGACGGTTCTTAACTTTTCTTAGATTTTAATTAAGAAAAATTAAGAACCGTTTTTTAAATAAGAGATATAAGATTATGACTAACTTCAGTTTCTGGAGTTTTTAACTTTGTCTAAGAAACGTTTCTTAGTTTTTTTTAAATTTTAATTAAAAAAACCAAAACCATCTCTTAAATAAAAGATATAAGACTATGATTAACCTCAGTCTAGGGTTTTTAGTTTCGTCTAAGGGATGATTGTTAGCTTGTCTTAGATTTTAACTTAGAAAAGCTAAAAAACTATTTTTTAAATAAAAGATATAAAAATATGATGAACACTGATTTTTTAGCTGGAATTTTTAATTCATGATTTGACACTTTTTTTTTTATATATTTTTCGAATGTAATATTTTCTTCTTGCGGGTTATGATCAAACTTTTGAATCAAAAGAATGACTCAACCGGCAGCGGGCGGGTCAAACCGGGTTGACCCACTTCCCAGCATTACTTGAGCGGACCCAACTTAACGCCTGGGTTTGTGTTTCTGTATCAAACACGATGATCATGTTCACCCAATTCACATTCTTTGGTGTCATAATCTTCTCATCGATCATGTCGGCAATAAATATAATAACCATAGACCTAGGAATATCAGAAACGGGATGCACCATGTGGGATGCACAATCGATGCTTAACACATTCTGATAAAGTTCGGGTACTTATCACATTCATTGTCGCAGAATGAGCTCACTGGGACAAACTATCCTTCGAAAGGCAATTGAGTAAGCAAGGGGATAAGGACCAATCAGTAACCCCCAACAGTGATCGTCTTTTTGTAATATTATAGCTAAAACGGGTTAAAAAAAAGGAGAAACTTGAAAATGGAACAATAATCCAAAGCAACTGTAACTTCAAACACTGCAATCGCTAATATTCTCGCATCTTATCCCAGAAATAGAGTTATAATCAGCAGCTCTAAAAGGAAAAAAAAGGTAGGTTTTTCTTATGCCGCAACAAGATCTGGTGTCTCAGCTTCAACAGATAGCAAAGTGGTGTGGACTTTGTCGACCCAACTGTCCAATTGATCCCTCAAAGACTTGATCTGTGGAATCCCCAACACTCTCGGTTGCGCCCATGAGATGTAAACTGTTCCATTCACTTGATCTATAATCCCCTCAATCAGATGCACCTGAATCAAGAATTCCACAGACTCATAAGCATACACAAAACACCATCCTTCTATTTCGATACGTCAGGAATGTTCCTAGCCCTTTGTTAAACATTGGAAAGACTATATAATGATGTTTCCTATGCAGTTCCTAAACTAGGGATGATTACTATGTTAGTCATTAGACAAAACTCTCCTCCTTGCCCATAGCAAAATGCAAATGGTAACTGCACGAAACGAGGGAAAAAGAGACGAGAAGAAACTACTTACAGAAAGACTCTTCATGAGAAGGTGCTCAACATCTTCAATGGAAAGTTTAGTACGCTCAGCAATGACAGTCAAAGGAATGGTCCTATCTTCAGCAGGTCGGCTGCAATAGAGAGAGATTTTTTATTTATATCAAATTTTGGGAGATACTACAATGCGTAGAGAGAAAGTTACCTGAAGATGATCTCGATCAGACAGAGAATGTTGATCTTCTCCAATAGTTTCTTCTCATTCTCAACCAGAGCTGGCTGGGCAATCAAGGATGCATGGTGCACACGGCACAGTTCTTGATACTGAACTAAGTCACCATGGTTGAATGCTTGGAGAATGTGGTAAAGCCATTCCACATTTGTTCCAAGAAGACTTTTCAACTGTCATAAACGAAATACTTGTAAGATACCCTCTACATGAGAGTTAGAAGCTGTTCTCTATGTTCCCCGAGCAACAAGAGATCAACAAGAAACCTCTAATATACAAGGAATAGTGTGTAGTAGCTTATACGAAGGAGAACTTACAATGGGATGGGCCAAGAGCTCTCCAAAGTTGTAGATGTTCTCTCCAAGTAGAGCTGAAAGTGACAAATCGAAAGCCAAATCCTGAAAGACATAATACGATATGAATTTAGCAACTTCACCGGTGAATACAGGGAAGCTACAGTAGTAAGCACTTCTTTCGCAGAAATGAATTTAGCAATTTGACTGGTGAATACAGTAAAGCTACTACGGTTGGCAAATCTTCTTATCCAAAACATTAGAACAAGATATAAGCACGATTACAAGAACACACCAGCTTAAACGAGTCTGAGAGCGCCTCCACAGAGGTATACGCGAGATAAAGCAGAGCACTTTTGTAGAAATCAGAGAACTCCTGACGGCACTTATGGTACTGAGAAGACACCCAGTAGAAGTTAGCATACACGGAAGGATCAATATCAGTCATGCTATCAAGAGAGGTCTTCGCATCGTCCAAGACCTTCTTGCACTCCTTCTGATCACCTTGCTCAAGCTTGAACAAAGCCTTTTGCGTCTCAATGTAAACGATAGGTTCAGTGATCCGAGGCTCCTTAGTAGCTTTAAGCTTCTCAATCACGCCTTCAAGATAGCTAACCGCAGCTTCTTTCTCAGAGTACTGACGTGAGACCACCACAGCGAAGTGCGCGAGCTTGAGGAGGTTGATCTTCGTCTCGAAGTCGGTGATGAAGTTGTGGTAGAACTGTATCAACGCATCTCCAGCCTGTAATTAATTACAAAATCTAAAAACCCTAAATCGGATAAACCCTAGCTGATCGCTAGATCTATGAACGCTAGATCGATAGGGAACACTACGGAACGAAAGAGAAAGAGTACCTGAAAGACGGAGAGAGCGATGAACTGCTCGAGCTTGAGGGTGAGCTGATGCCATAGCTTTTTCTGATACAGATCTGATAGGGAATCGTACCATTCGTTGAGCTCTGGGTGAGAGCTTTTCAGAGATTCCAAGTATTGAAGAGCTGCCATGACGGAAAATGATTTCGCTTCGCAGAAGAAGATGAAGACGTAGTGTTGTGGTGGATTCAATCTTATATCAGAGCTGTGCGTAAAGAAAAAGAAAAGGGTTTTGTGAAAATAAATAATAATCTTCAAACAAATGGTTTTGGTTGCAATTTTACTCTTTGTTTATGGAATTTGCAACTTAAACCAATAAATCCCGGTTATATCATATTTTTTTGGGCAAATCTTCTGAAAAGCCTACAAAAAGAAATTTGTAACCAAAGTTGCTCACAAAAGAAATTAACCAAAGGCTCACAAAAAAAACAAACAACCAAAATATAATTTATTAAATAGAATGAGCAAGTTATCACTAATGAATAATATATTTAATATAAATACATAATTTTTTAAAAAATATTAAAAATAAAATTATTGAATTTTATTCTTTAAATAATCTTAACCATCATTTTTAAAAACTAAATTCTAATTCTAGACCAATTAGAAAACTATTTTATGTTATTTCTCTACAAATTTAGTAATGTATAATATATAATGTATATTTTCAAAAATTTAAAATTTACCATAATATAATATTTAAGAAAATAAATTATTATGTATTGCTTCGGATCAAATAGTTCAACAACTTCAGTGTTTTACATTTTAATTCTTTTTTTTAAATTACAAATTGATTGTTTGACAATCTGTTTATCAAAATAATTCTCTAAACTTCATCTCTACTCTCTGTTTTATTTTAAATAATCTGTAAAACGGAGTTTTAAAATATATACATAATTTTATATAAATTATTATAAAATTGATCAAGGATAGAATTACATAACGAAACCAACTATGCAGAAAACTATATGGCGCTATATCTAAAGGTGTAAAACTTTAAAGGACTTTATGTAAGATAACAAAATACTAAAAGGGCCCGTTTGTGCATTTAGGGCCCAGTATTAAGTTCGGGTTACGATTATTGGTTTATTGGGTTTCAGGTGTTCGGGTCGGGTCATCGGCAGCGGTACCGCCCATACCCCCCCCCCCCCCCCCCCCACTAGCGGCGTTTTAATTTCTCTCTCTCGCTCTCGCTTTCTGACAATCTTTCTTTCAGGGAAAAAGAGAGAGAGATGGATGAAGACGACGAGCTTGGGGATTGGGGCATAGATTTTCTCGACGAAGCCATCAAACTCGAAGAGAGTTATCTCTCTACTCAGCCACCTCCGCCTGCTCCCCCGATTGTTCCGCCTCCGGCTCCGTCGTCGGAGAATGTGGAGTTACATTCCACGGGACAACAACGGCATAAAACTCCAGCTCGCGATCCTTTCGCAAGCTTCTCTCCGCCAAGAGTGCTCTCTCAGAGAGTAGCAGGCGGTTTCAATGACGCGGTAACGGATTACTCTTCGGTGGCTGCCGTTAGACCAATCTCTCCGAGCTCTTCGACTCGTCGTTACGATAGCGAGAAAGATCTCGAAATCGAGCGCTTAAAGGTTCGCTGTGATTACGAAGAGATTGTTTGTGAAAAAGATCTCATGATTGTGTATTGGTGGTGTGTGAATTGCAGAAGGAGCTGGGACGTGTCTCGAAGCAGCTGCTTGATATGGTTCGTTCGTTTTTATCTTGGTGATCTTTGTAATCTTGAAAAGATCTTTGATGGTTTACTACATTGTTCCCAGGAGCAAGAGTGTTCGAAGCTTAAGAAGGGGAAAAGCAAAGAGACTGAGCTCAAAAACTTGCATTCTGAGATTAACGGGAGTGGTGCTACAGTTTTTGCGTCTAGGAGAACTAAGTTGTGAGTGAATCTTGTTGTTTAGTGAGATGAATCATGACTTGGATCCGTTTCTGAGTTAGTTTTGTAGAATATAGCTTGTTAGGTTCCATGTTTTTGGTTTGCATTCTCATCATTTTGACAACGGTTAAGTAGTGTACTGCAATGCTGGAATCAAACATCTATGGTGCATGGTCAGAGCTAGCCATTCGTTACTTTGATTTGCTCTTACAAAATCATCAGTGATGGAGTCTTGTGAAACAGGGAACCAGATGCTCCAACTTCAGTGAATGATGGAGGAATCGATTCTACTACTGGTTTAGATGATAAAAGAAGTATGTGAATTTAGTTGTGCTTGTAATAACAGTTTTGAAGTCTTCTTGTACTGATTAAATACTCATAATTTCTGCTTTGGCATAAGTCAGGCTTCAAGGCCACTGGTGTTCAAGCGGATCTGGCAAACCATTCTGACATTTCAAAGAAGCTGCTTGATATCTGGCGCACCTCAAATTATCAAGACCCTAGGAGAAATCTTATCTCAGAGCTGCTATTGGCTTGTTCAACAGATCTCCAGATTCTCTTTGGTTTCATGAACACTAGTACGCCTCCCCAAGAAAAAGACAGACAAGCAGCCAAAACCTTGTCCAATGAGCAATCATCTAAAGCATTAGAATCTGAGAAAGTATATCATTTATACTCTGCTGTAACAAAGGTACGGCTTTTGGTTCGACATTATACTTGTCAGTATGTATATTATAGGTCATACCATATGATCAAACTGCCTTTCTCTGCTGCAGATCAGCTATGGGCTTGTAAATTTGAAGACCTTGGTTGAGCCACTACTTGATCTTTGTAAGGCGGAAAATGTAAGTCGGATTTATATGGATCTCTTTTGTGTTCTCCCTTTTTAGTGAGTATATCCATTTGTCTGTTCTGCAGGCCATTCTTGTTCATAGATCTCTGCATGTACTACATGTGCTGTTGGAACATGTATGTGGTGTTGAAAAGAAGTTTGATGTCAGGTATCTACTATCTACTATCTCTATCTGCGGTTAGTTTTCCTTTTTTCTCCATTGTCTTGTTGCTTGATATTCGTACGTTTGACACAAAGCATTGGTTGTAATAGTTTTTCCTTTTGTTTCATGATCCCTTATTATATAAAGTTACTATTAAGTTCCAGAAATAGGTTCTTGAGTTGTCCTTCTACAAGATACAGTCTTTATAGCATTCTTATGAACTTTGATTTGATTTTTTCCAGTGCACTCTATCAGGGACAATATCACAGATGAGGAGTCAAGCTCTTGTGAGGTTGCCGAATTTCATGGATACAAAGGAAGGAAGACTAACTTGAGCATTGGAGAGTCAGAAGGAAGGAAGACTGACTTGAGCGTAGGCGACTCAGCTTACTCCTCAAGTAGTATCCCATTACAGGGAAGAGCTGACTCAGAGTCTAGTAAGAAGAGTCAAAAAATTACTGATAAAGCTCAGCCAAGTTGGGATGCAAACTGGTATTCTCTGTTTGAATTGATGAATCAAATCGCTTGTAGAAGAACCGAAGAGAATGTGAAACTGGAAGCAGTGTCGATAATGAACATAATCCTGATGAGAACTAATGCTTATACCGAGAGAGAAACGTAAGCACTTTTCTTCATTCTGGTCTCTGCTAAAATCTGCATTTATATAACGATAATTCTTTTCGTTGACCAGTTTTGTCACCAAGGAAGTGTTTGAGAGCATTTCGCTACTTTTAAAGAAAGAAGCTGGCTTACGTGTGCGTAAAGGAGCTATTCATCTTTTCTTCCTGCTGCTCAACTGTAAGTTTGAAGTTTATTAGTTTATGATATAACCATCTTCATAGAAGTTGGTCTATCTTTCACTTCTGGCCTATTTATCTATCCTAAACGCATTAAGTATCTTTATTGAAGGTCCTAAAGTGTTAGCTAGATTTGACTCTCTCCATGAGGAGAATAAATCTTCAGCTTCTGAGAACAACAGCCAAGGGAATCTGTTTGCTTTGGGAGCATTTCGTAAGATCTTTGAAGGTCTAGCAGATTGTTTAACTTCTCCCAGAAAGACATCAGAGGTACAAAGAACAAAAAAAACTCCTCATGTCAAGTAGTTTAATGTGATTGGATTAACACAGCCTTTCGGTTGATTTTGAGTTTCAGGATCTGGAACTCTGTCGGAATGTAATAATGATCTTGGCCTTAGCAGCTTCTTCAGGAAACTCTGGCTACGTACTACTCTCAAGTCACAACTTACCTCAAGAAACCAGCTTTCTAATGTTGATACTGCATCTCTTAGCAGCGGAGATAGATTCGGAATCAACCGAGCTTCATCCAAACGCAGAAATATTCAAAGCGAGGTATGTATGCATATACATATATTCCCACTCACACTGTGATTTACAACTTAATAACATGATCTGCTTTTTGAACAGGACGCTATTGATGAGAGAGATACTGATATTACTAAACAGACTTGTCTCTGGTTCTTCAAGCTCTTGTACAATTCTGAGGGAACTAACAAAGAGCAGAGACATGGCGAGTCTAACGGTTGATGCAGCCACAAGATTGTCCCGTAAAAGTAACTTACTTGGACAGCTTGAAAGCAGTGTTGAAAGAATGAGGGGTTCGGAGATCACAGATTTAGCGCGCATTTTTAAGAGAAGAGTTTTCGCATTCTTAGGAGACAACAGTAGTTGATAAGCTCTCAATCTCATCATCGGGAGTTTCCTTGTTTTTTTTTTGTTTTGGTGAGCATGATGTATATGTGCAAAGTTTTGATTGAGGGTGCATCTATATGATGTTTTCGGCTATTACAACTGTTGTATTTTTTTTTGTCTGAAACACTTGTAACAAAGGAAATCGACTACTCTAAAAGTACAAGCAAGAGAGACCATGAAAGCTTGGAAGTATAGTTCACTTGACAAATGCTGTTCTTGAGTCTTTGTTCGATTCTGAAGAAACTTGACGAAAGCATGAATCTAAGAAACAAGAAAGGTTTACGAGACTTGAGAAACCCTCTGTTCTGCAGCAGAGGATCCCCTAGAACTTCTGTTTGACGTATGTTGTAGCCCATAAACCTTTATCTTTGGGTTTTCTTATTTCTAGAATAAGATTAGTGTTTCTAGTATTCTTGAGAAAAACAAATAATAATCAAATTTAACTTATCAATCGAAAGTCAATCAAACACAGCAATTAAAGTCAAAAACACAAGTAAGATAAAAAAGAAAAACATAACAAAAAAACCCTAATAATTATCACGCACGATATCTATGAAGATACATAGACACATTTAGGTATCCCTTAGCAACTACACATGGGTCACTATTCAAACCAATGAGGTTGGCCTTAAAAGCGAACTTGTTGCAACTGTTCCAAGGAGGCAATCGAATCTTGGCTCGACCCATCACAACAGTACCATTAGATGTTCCAGGATCTTTAAAACAAGCCCCTCTTTGCAACTCAATGTAGATATATTTGTAATCAAAAGAATGTAAATCAATCACTAATCTTTCATTGAATTGATGGAAGCCTACAAAAGACTTGACCACTTTCGTTCCGTGTACATCTTTTCCGTCTATCCATACCAAAACTCTGTAGTACCCAGGATCCTTGCTAGGTTGTGTAAGGTCTCTTTCATCTATTGTGAATCCTTGATAGATATCAACGACTAACTCTGTGCTTGCTGCTTCCTGAACTCTTTTCCCCTCGGCTTTTCCCTCAGCATCCATGATGTAAGAAGAGAGAGAGAGCGTAACTTTCAAGTTTGTTGTGTTAAAGAGTTTTTAAGAGATATCTCTTGTGTATACATACTTGAACAAGTTTATATATTATTTTTATGTTATGTAAGATATATACAAATACACACGGATATTTATCATCAGAAAAGTATTTCTAAGATTTTCTCGAAGTATTTTAGAAAATATCCTAAACATACCATTTTAAATTTTGGTAACAAATCTAGACTTACTAGTTATGAAAAATTCATTGAATAAAATGTTTAGTAAAAAAGGGAAGTTCCCTTACTAATATACATTGACAATTCTGATAGCTTAATCGTTGCCATGGAAGTAACTCTATCGCCACCATCGCAAAAACAACAGATATAAACAAAAGATCAAAGTTATTTTTGTATTCAAATAGATGCAAGATTTTTTCAGAAAAGTTACATTATGAATTAAAAAATATATATATATATATATAAAATAAAAATATATATTTGCACAATGTAAAAGTAAATGAAAATAAAATATATATATTTGCACAATCTGAACTAGGGATGCAAATATGACCAGATTTACACCGTCGGAATAAAGCATAACAGAGGTCATTAAAACCATTGAAATCGAATTATAAAATTTAATTAATCACAATATAATTTAATTTGATATATTCCAGATAACAATATTTTTTAAAAAAAATCACGAAAATAATGATTCACAGAAAATGTATAACCAGACACTTTCAAATAAAAATATATCTTATTATATAAAATACACAAATTTCTTTTAAACTTTTGTTGTCTCTTGTTTTTTGGTTTATCTCACCGAAAACATATTAAGTTAAACCCGATTGCTATGTTTAATATTTTATTTACATTCAATTTATCGCAGTTTCTAATTTATGGTGACTTCAACCAGAAGATATTTCGGCTATAATATGGAACTTAGTCAACAGTCCGAGAAAACTGATTCTTGGAGAGAATGTATCAAGACTGCAAGAGAGGATCACCCTAGAGGGTGTTTTCAACTGATCTTTTTTCATTTTTATCAAATACAAAATGAAAGGAATGGTACGAGCTCTAAGCTAATACTGGTACACATTAATGTTACAACAAAGCAACTCAATGGAAACTGGCAACAACTTCACGGATCAGAACCTGTTTTGATGGTCTGATTCTGTCCCTCAAGCAAACTTATTTGTCGCCTGAGTTTAGCAATATGAGCTTGAACCTATCCAACAATAATGAATTTAAAAAAAACGAAACAAATCATCAAAACATACACCAAGAAAAATGTATCTTTATTCCATCTTTGTTTAATTAATTAATTAATTAATTAATTACCTGTTGACGAGCAGCCGCAAGCTGTAACAACTCATCAGCTTCAGAGAAGCTCGTGAACCATTGTCCCAAGCTATGATCTTTAGTATCGCCTCTCTTCTTTTTCCCGTTATCATCAACTTGCACTATTCAAAAAATTCAGAGAAGTCATTTTACAAGAACATGAATCAAACTAAAGTAGAATGAAGAGAAGAGAAAGCTTACTAGGAGCAGGCAAGTTGTAACCAGAGGGTAATCTAGGAAACGTCAAAGCGGGGTGATTCTGAACTCTAGCAAGAAAACTTTCACAAGGATCAGGAAACACAATCTCGTCGTAGTGTTCCACAACCACAGGCTTCTTCATTGTCAAAGGACCTGACTCATCCTCTGGGTATAACTTTAAGTGATGATATCTGTTTTTTTATTTTGTATACCAAAACTCGTAAGTGATGTACTGTGTTTCAATCAATGGCATGCGGTAAATAGAAGGAGACTTACAAACTCAATGGCTTGTCACAGACGTCGCTGTGGAAATGCAAAGTAATGGCAATCTCGAATTCTCCCCAGCCAGATTCGGAGACCTCGAACGGAGGCTCCTCGATGACTCTTGTGGGGTTGTTGAAACTAGAGTGGAGCTGGAAGACAACTTTCTTTATTACAACACTGATGTCTTCGTTTGTTGCCCCACGAACATATACAGTCCATTTGTGAGATTGGTATCTGCAGAAACATCCAATTCAGTTGAAGGGTATTGTCAAAAATATAAACTTTTCTTTTGGAAATTAAGATACAGACAGAGAAGAGAAGACTTACTCGCTAGCCTTCTTGCCGAGCCAGTAAGCAATGTTGCCATACACAAGTGGAACGCTTATCTCAATGTCTTTAAGCTTCTTCTGTCCATTAAATAAAACATTACCAAAACAACAACAATAAAAAAAAAAAGATATGATTTTTTTTTAAAGTCTAGAGACAAGACAACACCTTTTCGTCGGATTTGGTCATCTTGGTTCTGAGGGATTTCAAAGTGGGTTCGGAGGTTTCAGGCGGATCTTGAGCTTGTTTCGTCATTCCTTTTGGGTAACTAATAATTTCATTCGGACATAAGTACAAGGTTGGAAAGGAGAGAAACTCAGTTTTTGTTCTTCTCTCTTCAGATCTCTTTTTTTTTTTTCTTTTTAGTTTTCCGATGGGTTCAGAGAAACCCGATCCAAACGGCGATCTCAACAATTCTTTCTCCAATTTTAGGGTTTTTATTTGTTTTTTTTTATTATTATTATTACTATTTTCACTATTTTGCGGCAAGAAGATAATAATCGACTCCTATCTAAAGCCAAGCCCAGTTCGTTTTTTCTTTAGGGTGCAAGCCCAGTGAAATGCCCCGGTCCAAGTGAACAAAGTAAAACATATGCATATTTAGCGGATATAACAGTATAACCACGAATCAAACGGTATACAATATTTGTTTAAATAAAATGTAAATTATAATTAATTTTTATTACTATTTTCTTTAACAAAACATTAAATGAAACAATTCTAAACGTAAACAAACACAAAAGGTTGCAACAGAGGAGGGTCAGTGACAACCAGAATTAAAAGTTAATAGAGAGTGTAAAGTTTTTAGCGGAATATTAAAAACCATTTTCAATCCAAACATATATTTTTTTTTATAATTCTCACAGAAAAAGAGTAATTTTATTATAGAATAACTTTTACTCTACTATAAAAGAAAAATAGAAGGATTTCATTTTTTCATTTTATATTTTGAGTGAAAAATTAAAATTCTTCTATTTTCTCTTAAAGTTATTATACAGTAAACTATTGGAGTAAAATTTAAAATAAGTTTGGGTTGGAGATAGCTTAACTATGCTTGGGATAACATTTAAAGTAAAGACGAATATAATTATCCTAACGCCCAAACACTCCCTAAATCATTTCACAAAAGAGATCGCAGGCAGCTCCGAAACTCAGCTCAGGCGGCCCTTTCAATCTCAAAAAGAAAAAAACAAATCGTCTTGATTGGAGACGACGACAATGCAGAGGCTTTGCACTAAGCTCCGTTCCATTTCACTCCGTTCAAATCGAAACCTCTCTTTAATCGGCGCTCCTCACCGTCTCATCCACCATTCCCCGACTTCTCAGCTAACCCTAGGTTTCGCCACGCCCACGCCGAGCAAATGGAGCTTCCTCCCCGCCACCTCGCTCGCCGGAGCTTCTCCCTTCGTTCCTCATCATGTAAGTCGAATCCTTCGTTTAACTGGAACGCAACCGATTTAGGGTTTAAAAGTGCTGATTGAGAACAAGATCTGAATAGTTTTGATTGCGTGGAACCTTAATGGATCATGTGAAATGGAGTCGCACTGGGTCTGATTGATTATGCGTTGAACCAAACTACTATAGTCATGTTCGTTTGGTTGCCGTAGTTTTCGGCGTAAGCGTCAATAAAAATAGTTGTCGTTCGTAGACGCCGACGCAGTGTTAATCGCAGATGCAGATTTTTTCGGCTATTGATACGCAGCGTTTAGACGCAGACGCAGTACCGGTTTCAATGAAACGAACAAGAGTTTATTAAAAAAATTAACGTCGACGCAGCCGCAGGTAGCTGCGTCAACCAAACGAACAGCACTTATCTCATTTAATTAATACAAAAACGAGTTACTTTGGAATCTAAAAGATTCGAGTTCTTAGTTTAAAGCTGTTACGTTTCGTGTCCTGGCTCTTATCGTGGGTTATAAGTAGCTCTTCTTGTATTTTGATGTCATGCTTAGATATCTTCAGCCTCATTTTATATCTTAATTTTTTCTTCTTTCGACACTGATCATCTCTCTTGTTTGTATTCAGTTTGTTCAAGTACGGAGCATCACTTCCAAGGACAAGATGGCAAAGTGGAAGAAGAAGTGGAGGCCTAGGACTCCAATCACCTCTAAAGTCAAGAAAGTCAAGATCAAGTTCTATTCGTACGTCTTCTTATTATTCCAATACTTTGATATCATCATTAGTGTTTTTTTTGTTGATTTTTTTTTTTTGTTGAATTCAGGTCATACAAAGACAGGTTTAAGCCACTGAATGATGGTACCATCCGTCGTTGGAAAGAAGGCAAGCGCCACAACGCACACCTCAAGGTTACTTACCTATTACACCTTATTCCTCATTTTATAATATGAATCTATCAGTTTATTTATTCATTCCGCCAGTGCCTCTAGAAGAAACAGGATGATAGTAACTAGGATCTAACTGATCAGAACTTGGCTTTCATCTGATTGTGACAGTGAAAGTAAGTGTGACATAGAAAGTGTGATTCCTTGTTTAGCTAGATAGATAAAAATGGTAGGCAACGTTGTATTACAAATACCATCTCTATTGTTTTGAATATTTGTTTCTGGGTAATGTGTTAAAGAATATTTGTTTCTATTTACTTGTATGCAGTCAAAGAAATCAAAGCGTAGATTGAGACAGCCTGGACTAGTACCACCAGCATATGCCAAAGTCATGAAGAAACTCAATTTCTGCAATTGAGGGATAAAGAGCAAGAAACAGTTCAGTCTCTTCCAGATTTTTCCTGATATTTGCTCACTGGCAGTGGCACCTAAAGATTTGATCAAACTTTAGTTCTTTTTTTTTGTTTGTTGTTGTTCAAGTTTTAACCTTGTCTCCAAGTAATAAATTGGTATTTTGCTCATTTTCCTCAGGGTTTTGATATATGTTAAAACTTTTTATACCAATTTATGAAGATTTTAAGTGATTTCACTGAAATGAAGAAGAATAAGGTTTTAAGACTCTTCTACATCTCATTTCTGAACATGGTAAAACCGTAGAAGATTTACGCTTACCATTTAGTTTTAATTGATTCGAAAATTTAATTAAAATTAGACCACTAATAGTTATGTGATGTTAATATTAAATAATAAAATCAATTGGTGTATTGTATACTAGGAATTTATCTGCGCTTTGTGCCGAATTTTTTTACACTTATTTTTAGTTTTAAGTGTTCGGTAATATACTAATATATCATGTGTGAATTTTATATCTATTGATTCTCTTCTTTTTTTTCTTTAATGCATGAGGTTCTAATTTCATAATCGCGAATATATAATAACTTTAGAAAATCATCATACTCTCATGGAAGTATCATCAACATATAATACTAATATGTTTTTAGTTCTATCACTAAAATATAAAATATAAAAAATTAAATTAATAAAGAAAACACATCGTTGAAGTCTTAGAAACACAAATATGTAGTTTTAAAACATTTATTTACTGTGTGTTCTACCTTAATTATGATAATAAATAGAATGAAGTATCTTACAAACATAAATCATCGATTGCTTTTGATATTATACGTTTGTTTCTTGAATCAATCGGTACTTTCTTCTATATAATTTCTCTTAAATTTTGATACACGCATACTGCATACATAATATTTTCAAATAGTATATTTCATAACTAGTTTCATATATGCATATATTGTAATTTGTAAATTTTATACTTGCTATAATTTTTGTTCGTAGTGGTTCTTATATTTTTATACATTGATATTTGTTTTTCACAATTAGTGTTATATATTTTAAATGTGTTATGATATAATTAACTGTATTCAGAATATCTGGATCGAATCAGTTAATATGGATATTTTGGTACAAATATCTGAATCCGTATTAGATATATTTGTTATTTAGATATTTTTATGTTTCTATATATCGAAACAGAACTTATCAAAATTCTTAAGGACTCAACTCAAAACTCACACATAAATTTATAATATTCAAGCGGAGCTTAATTCCAAAACGACATGAAATAAACAATTTATACCTAAATGGGGGTGTCAAAGTATGGGTATTTTATGGGTATCATCTGATGTCTATTGGACCTTACTGGGTCGCTGAGTGAAGGAATCCCACTGAATCATGGTCAAAACAAAATGGGGGTGGCGACTGGCGATAGTGAATCTCTCAAAGCGGTCATCGAGCCACATGTACTCTAGTGGGTCCCGATCCAACAAACGTAAAGACAAAAGACAAAAGAGCTTGTCTACGTGTTCTTTATGAATTTACAGTTAGGCCCCCACCGTCGAACATGTGACTTTCGGATTATTCTATTTTCCTTGTCGACCGGCGAATATTCCACGCTGGCAATCTACGTGACATGCTCGCCCCATGCACTCACTTTCTTTTCGTAAATCATTGATTGTTTAATTTTTTGGTAAAAATCATTGATTGTTTTTTTTAAACGCCAATATTTCTTTTTGAACGACAATGCCAATCAATTATTACTATTATTATTTTTTTATATCCAATCCATTAAAATGAAAGCTTTGTGTCGCTCTCGTTCCGTGACGCCGCTCAACATGCATTGCTGCTCCTAAATGATTTATTTCATTTTTAGTCAACAATAAAATGATGTTTAACCAGAAAAATAAACTTGTATAATGCGAGTTACATGATTGAACTGAACTGTTATGTTTTCTCAAATTTTCTTTTTTTTTTTGCTGTTAGAAAACTATGATATTCATGTGTGTTCTGAAGTTCAAGAAGAATAAAAATCAGATGCCATTGCCATAGATCCGAGTCCGACAACACATAAGAATATAAATATATATGATACCTAAACAAAGGACCAACGTGGAGAGAGATTTGATTGTATGGGAAGGAGACAAAAACTTTAGTCATAAGTTATATATGACTTTTAAATACCGAAATATAGCATTTAACTATTCAAATTTCAAAATTATAATTCCCGAAAAACTATATTAATTCCTTGGACATCATATAATAATCTAGTAGTAAACAAATATGCATGATGCGGGCCATGTTCCTCTCTTCCATGTTACTTACGCTAACTAAAAAAATACAAATACAAATTTATTTTTAATTTTTTAAAAGCGAAGGTTGACGTTAGATGACGAATCATGTCTCCACTTCTCCTCCTCCACCATCATCACCGCGACGACTTTTTATTCTCTCTCCCTTTTTCTCAGATTTTCCCTTAAATGGTTTCTTGATATCTTTCTTCACCACCTGCTCTCTCTTTTCCTCTCATCCTCTCGTTTTCGATCTCTTAACAATTTCTTTTAACACCTAGTTTCCACTTGCATTCCCATTTTTTAATCTTCAAGGTTACGCTTCATCCTTCCAGTCTCTTCCTCAACGTTAGATTCCTTCTGCGTTTCCCGCCATTGTCTATATTTGATCGGAGAAGGAAATGGAGAGAGTGAATCTAGGAGGTTTAGGTTATGAAAATGGTGGAGTGATGATGACTAGAGATCCTAAACCGAGGCTGAGATGGACCGCCGATCTCCACGATCGCTTCGTCGACGCCGTCGCAAAACTTGGTGGCGCAGACAGTAAGCTTCTCTTATTTCTTGTTTTTATTTTCCCTTTCTTCTTCAATAAATTGAGATAACCGGTTTCCCATTATGATTCTGATTTACTCCGGTTTGATTAATATAATTTTTATCTTCTCTGTTATATAAAGGAATATACCGAATTAGGAAAAAGTTATTTCCCTAATTCATTCCTGATAACTTCCGTCGTTGTTTAAAACTTAATTGATTAGATTATTTAATCAATGTAATTATCTGGCTCGATTAGTGATAGATTTATTTGATTTGATCTGCAGAAGCAACTCCTAAGTCGGTTCTGAAGCTGATGGGATTAAAAGGCTTAACATTGTACCATCTCAAAAGTCATTTACAGGTTTAATTTCCATTCACATAGACATATACGAAACTTAGTTATATAATAGAGTAACATGTTGTACACTTTACTATGGTGGCTCTTTTACATAATTCATATACAATGTGTGATTATGTAGAAGTATAGACTTGGTCAACAGCAAGCGAAAAAACAAAATCGAACAGAACAAAACAAGGAAAATGCTGGTATGTTATGTATCCTATGTATGACTAAATGATCATATACAATAGACACACATATTGCATAAGAAAATAAATTAGTTATATAGATAATAGATATAGAGGACTTGGAAGCAAAGGAAGAATTTGATTCTAGTTTACGCTAAAACGTTGCAGGAAGTTCATATGTGCATTTTGATAATTGTTCTCAAGGAGGAATCTCGAATGAATCAAGATTTGATAACCATCTTAGGTAATTGATGCCACTTTCAATGGACTTGTAGATTTCTTTTGTATATATGGTTTGACAATATGTTAACAAACACGCGCAGACAAAGTGGGAATGTACCTTTTGCTGACACGTTGAGACATCAAGTCGATGCGCAACAGCGGTTTCAAGAACAGCTCGAGGTAACTAGAAAGATAACAAGGAGGCTCTTCTTTGTTCTCTTTAAACAATCAAGAATCAATTTGAATCTGTGTTTTGTAATGTATAGGTGCAGAAAAAGTTGCAGATGAGAATGGAGGCACAAGGAAAATATTTGTTGACTTTACTCGAGAAAGCACAGAAGAGCATGCCTTGTGGTGGTAATGGAGCAGAGACAGACAAGGGTCAATTCTCAGACTTCAATCTCGCACTTTCAGGACTTGTAGGAAATGATCACAAGAGCAATAAGGCGGGTTTGATTACCAATATCTCACACGTTAATGGTGATTTGACCGATAATTTTCGGTTATGTGGAGAAAGAGATACAGGAGAAACCGAAGATGCATGTGTTAAACCGGAATCCGGGTTTGTTCATTTTGATTTGAACTCCAAAGATGGGTATGATCTCTTGAATTCTGGGAAGTATGGGATTGAAATGAAGCCAAATGTGATTGCAGATAGACATCAATAAGTCAAAGAGACACTTTCTTTAATTTATTTCCTTTTTCTTTAATAGAATGTTACACATACTGGCTTCAAGTTTTCGTCACTCAAATATCAGAACTCTTTGAAGTCTGGCCAATGAATCAGTGTGTAAAAGACAGATAATTACCAAATAATTTTCTACGTAAATGTCATCAAAAACATGTCTTTGAGTTTATAGCGAGATATTTAATTGGTAGATTAACTTATTTATTAAAATGCTTTCATTTAAATAAATTAATCTCATCGTTAAAAATCGTAAGTTATTGTAATATTTTATGCAATAATTAAAATTATTAACATATGTTAAACATTTATTTACAACTATATATTATCTTTTTGTTTATTTTGAAACCCAAAGCAATATATTATCTAAAAATGGTTATATATGAAATTTAATAATACATAACTAAAATTTAGTTCATTTAATATTTACAAAATATATTACTACAAATAATGAAATTTTAATAATTATTTTTTATGATTTATATATTAATCATGACGAATATGAAGCCTAAATAATAAAATTATAGAATTATACAATATATAACACTACATGTAAATCAAATATTTAAAATGTTTATGATGATATCAAAGTTATACATTTGTAAAAAATGGATCAAAATTTTAGTATTAGTTAAATCCTAATAGCTTTTAATTAACCCAACATGTAATTTTCCTAATATTTTATTTGTAAATTTAGGCTTCATGACATATTAAGAAAAATAATAATATATATTAATCATGACGAAAATTTATTGAATGGGAGACTTCTTCATCTATGTGTAGCCATAGAGTAACCACATGAAATTTTTTGCTAGCGTTTTTGTTTATAAGGGCTTATTAGTTTATTTACCACACTTATTAGCTTCATGTTTTTATGTTTTTCTGAATCAAGCAAGGTAGTATGTAATACTCATGATTTTATTATTGCTGAAAGTAGTAATGCTCTTGCGATATTTATTAATATTTTTACATTTATAAGACCTTATAAAATAATTGTATAAGATTCACTATACAATTATTTTATATACCTGTTGTGCTTACTTGATATCAAGAATACTCTCTTAAAATTGTATTATCTTAGTTCTTAGGCTTTTTTTTCTTAGTATTCATCACATCCATTGCTAATAATGTTACTCAAGTCCAGCAAACTATTTTTTTCAAATCTGCTAACAATGATCATTCCTACCGTTTCTTTAAACCTAGCTTTATTTCAATTCTGATTGGGTTTTAGCTCCCACATTAATTTTTTTATATGAATGGTAAGAAAAGTGTTGATAGTTTCAAGTAAAAGCTCCTGACTTTAACTTTAGAATTATTTATTATATTAAAACTGAAGTACAAAACAATATTTACCTATTTTTAAGTGATTTCTTACATCTTCTTCCTTTTTTTTAACTAATTTAAACTATTTTATTTATTATTATTTTCAAAATTTGACTTTATTTATTACAGAATTCAAAATAGAATTACATCTTTTATATTCATTTTTTTCACTCTTTCGAATTACTTCATTAATTATATTTACTATAATAATTCGACAACAGTTGCTTTACGTGTTAACCAAAATAATTTTACAAGTTTGAATGAAATTCATTCATTCATGGCAAGAATTCAACCGGTTAATAATTTTTATTTGTTTACAAGATCAGTTAGACATGGACATCAAAGTATCAGTTCGGGTATACGAATCGGTTTTTTGGTTTAAAATTAAACTTTGTTCAGATATTATAAACTTTTGGACGGGATTCGGACTCGGATCCGGATAGATTTGTATGAACTTAAAAGAATCCAAATAACTCATTTGTTTAAAAATTTCATTAAACAATTGGTAAAAACATGAAGATTAACACCTACACGGGTGTGCGGGTCTAGTTGGTGTTAAACTAAAATTATATATGCTCAGAAACTAGGAAGTCTAATTTTCCTTTCTTAGTAGTTACTTATGCTCAAAAGAAAAGAACAAAGACGAGCGAGGAATAAAGAAAAGAAGAAAGGAGAAAGATATTATATTTGATTATAAGCAAGGTATAACAAACCTGTAGTATAACATTATCGACACTTGGTGGTACCACCACATATACTTTAAAAAAAAAAACTTTCACTAGCCTAGAACTGTCCCGTGTGAATTAAACTAGTTTCGGTTCACGTGAATCTCTCTCTGCTTCAACAGAAGAAGACAAGATGGGTGATATGTTTCCACCACGTTTGAAGAAGTTTTGGGACAAATGGAACATTCGTGGAGTCATAATGCTCAGTCTATTCCTCCAAACAATCCTTATCTTCTTTGCACCGAGCCGGAAACGCACAGCAAAGAAGCTCTTCCTCGTGCTCATATGGTCAGCTTATCTTCTTGCTGATTGGGCGGCCGATTACGCAGTGGGACAAATCTCAGACAGTCAAGAAGAAGCTGCTGACAAACATGACAAGACCCGTGAGCTGTTAGCTTTCTGGTCACCTTTCCTTCTCTTGCACCTTGGAGGTCCAGACACCATTACAGCACTTGCCCTGGAGGATAATGAGCTTTGGAACAGACACTTGTTCAGCCTTGTCTGCCAAGCGGTCGCTACTGTCTACGTGATCTTGTTGTCCACACCCAACAGGCTTCTGACTCCGACGGTTATCATGCTTTTCGGCGGAGTGATCAAGTATGTCGAGAGAACATCAGCCTTGTTCTCAGCGAGTCTTGACAAGTTCAAGGACTCTATGCTCGAGGATCCTGACCCTGGTGCTAACTACGCGAAGCTCATGGAGGAATATGCTAATAAAAGGGATATGAATATGCCAACCGAGGTCATTGTCGTGGAGGATCCAGAGAAAGGGCGTGAATGCAATACTCCGGTTAGACCCAAGGATGATCTCACCAACCTTCAAGTCGTTCAGTATGCTTTCAAGTACTTTAATATCTTCAAAGGTCTTATTGTTGATCTTATCTTCACTAACAAGCAACGCGACGAGAGCAGGAAGTTCTTCGACTCTCTGAAACCAGAAGAAGCTCTAAGAATCATCGAAGTCGAGCTCAGCCTCATCTACGAAAGCCTCTTCACAAAAGCGGAGATTCTTCATAACTGGACCGGAGCTGTGTTCCGGGTTATAGCTCTAGCGTGTCTTGTCTCCTCACTCTGTCTCTTCAGTCTTAAAAACGAAGCTGAGTACGAAGGATTCGATGTTGCTCTTACTTACGCGCTGCTCATATGTGGAATAGCTCTTGATTCCATCGCTCTTCTCATGTTCTGTGTCTCTGACTGGAGCATCGCTAGACTGAGGAATCTCAAGGAGGACCTGGACGAGAAAGACCCTTGGGCTTGGGTGGACAGAGTTCTCAACTGGATCCTCGGCTTCAGGACGCTGAGGTGGAAAAGATCCATATGTTTCATGGATGGACATGAAGTTCTCGACAGGAACTTTATGTTTCGCAGATGGTCTGAGTATGTTCATGCGTACAACTTGATCGGTTACTGCTTGAAGATACGTCCCAAGAGATTCCATCCTACCAAGGGTATGATACACAGTTTCATCCCATGCTCCGGAACTCGCCAGTTTTGTAGCTTGATCCACCGTACTCTAAGCAACTTGAGCAAGTGTAACTGCATCATCCTTCCAGTTACTTTACTTCGTCACCAGCTTGGACGTTTGATCAGGTCCGTCCTAGAGTTTTTCGGTCTCACCGAGTTGGTTGAGGAGATAAGATTCACAACCAGTGATCGTCTCACGAGAGAGCTGTGGGAGTTCATATTCAAACAGGTGCAACACAAACATCGTTTTGCTGAAGATCCAGAGAGTGCCAAGAGTATATCTTCAGCTAGAGGAGACTGGACTTTAGTTGAAACATCAAGCAAAACGGCAGAAGGAGGACCAGACCATGCGAAGCTTCTGAGATATGTGACGGAAAAGGATTACGACCAGAGCATTCTCATGTGGCACATCGCTACAGAACTTTTGTACCAAAGCCCTGAAGAAAAAGAAGGCATCACAAAGAAGGAAGAATACACTAACCGAGAGTTCAGCAAAATCCTATCTGACTACATGATGTACCTCCTTATCATGCAGCCTGCGCTTATGTCAGCTGTGTCCGGAATCGCAAAGATACGTTTCCTTGACACATGCGCAGAGGCAAACGAGTTTTTCGAGAGGAGGCATATCAATAAAACAAGGCAGGATGAGAAAGAGAACCTGGTGAAAGAAGCTAGCCGAGCTATTCTCTCTGTCAAAACATATGTTGAGCCTATGGATGTGAAAGGAGACCGAAGCAAATCTGTGCTGTTTGATGGAAGCGTGCTTGCACAGGAGCTGATGAAGTTACAAAAGGGAAGAGAGAACATGTGGGAGGTAGTGAGCAAAGTGTGGGTTGAGTTGCTTTGCTTTGCAGCAACTCATTGTGACTCTCAAGAACATGCCTCTCAGCTCAGCAAAGGTGGTGAGCTTATTAACTTCGTCTGGTTGTTAATGGCTCATTTTGGACTCGGAGACCAGTTCCAAATCAATAGGGATGATGCTAGAGCCAAACTGATCGTGGCCAAGTGATTAGTCCAAAAAGAAACTACACAAAAATCATCAATAAACTAGTTTCTTTGTGTGTGTTTTGAATTTGTACTTCCTTGAATAATCTGCACTTGTAGTGTAGTCAACTTATTCGATGTTTATTGAAAATGAAAATCATCTCTTTTGTTAGTTTATTGCCATTGATAATGAACTTGCCATTTTTTGCGTGTGGCATCTGTTTTCATATTAACTAGATTTTGACCCGCGCAGGCGCGCGGATGTACATTTTGAAAAATATGTTGATATTTGTTTTTCATGTAATTATTAAGGTTTTACAAAATGAATCCAAAGAACAGAACCGATACCGATCCGAAAATATAGTACCAAACCCGAACATAAATTGATTAAATATTCGAATTATTCAAAATTTTGTTATTTAGAGAACCAAATCTGATCCGAACCAAAGTATTCGGGTACCCGAATTTATCTAAAAATAGATTTATATACTTATATATATATATTAATTATTTTTAGATTTAACGTATATAAAACATTAAGAATGATACTTTTAAATTGGTTTAAATACTTGAATATATATATATAGATAGTCAAAAGTAAATATCTGCAATAGTTAAAGTATACTCAAATCACCAAAAATACTTCAAATAATTATTGATTCCGTATCCAAAATTTTAAATCAAACCAATTGATATGTTAAGTTTAGGTATTCTGACATATGTTATTCAAATTTATAGGTAATATATTATTTTATTTATAGATTTTGAGAAATTTAAAATAGATAATGATTTAAAACTTTAAAAATAATTTAAATGGGTTATCCAAACGCGAACCAAACCCGCAAAGATCCAAATCAAACTCAAACCAAAATTTAGAAACATCCTAACAGGGCTTAAATCTTTGACTCCGAAAACCCGAAACACAAACCGATCAGAACCAAACCCGTATGGGTGCCCGAAATCTCATCCCTATTCATTATTATATATCGTATACTGTCATCATATAATTAATTGTATTTTATACGTACCATCATATAAGTAATCATATAATTAATAGTATTTTATACGTGCCATCATATAAATAATTACATATATTATATTTATAAAACTTAATAGGAAATATAAAAACGATAATTTGAGTTGGTATTTCAAATTGGGCTTTGTATTGTATTTTTATTATATATATTGACAACATTTTTGTATAATGGTTATTGAAAAATAGTTTAGTAAAAATCCATTTTTGAATATATGTATTAGTTTTTAATCAACTTTAAATTATTATTTTGATTTGAAATATGTGTATAAAGTTTAATTTTGTTTTATGGTTAGTTTAGAAAAGAAAAAGTTTTAGGCGATTAGATTGACCCGTTTTCGTATATTTTAAATCTCGCCCAGATAGATAGTTTTTTATAATATGATGGACTTTTAATTTTTCTTAAAAACATAAGCCCAATACTTTTTTTTTTCTTAATACTACTATCCTTGTTTCCAAACAAAATTAATTTTTTTTTAAAAGACTACAATTTATGTTTCCAAACACTCCAAATGTTTTTAATAGTCCTATTCAAGTCTCCAAACACCCCAATTTTGTACTTGAGTTTTAATAAGATAGATAGATGGATAATTATGATACAATAGTAACAAAAATAGGCCAGGATAGTTAATAAAAATCATTTAAGCCTAATTTGATAGGCAAACAGTTTTTTTTCCGGTGAAAGGATTAGTTCCTTAGGAATAGGTATGTGGAATATTTGTTTTAAATGTAATTGGAATTTTGGATTAAATCGACACATTTCCAATTTTTATAGTATATAGAAAAAAAGAATATTCCATGAATTAGGCAAGTGCAGATTTTTTTTTTTTAAGATTGATATCGTATTAGTTAATGTGATTGCTTAAATATAGGAGTTGCTATTGAATATCATTGATTTTAGTATTATTCTTGCATTAACGTTATATATATACCGGAAATATTTTAAAGCTTAGGATACATGCATTGCGATTATTCTCGGTTTCGTTTGGTAGTATTTTATAGAATACTGAGATCAAATTCCATCACAGAAACAAACTTTAGACATAAACTTTTACAATTGATTGATTTATTGGTGGTTATTTAAACAGTATTTAGATGAATCACATTACTAACATGAAAATCCTTAGAATCAAAGTAATCATACATTGCACTATCGTTTAAAAATGTGGATAATATTATGCTTATTTATTTTGGTTGACAGGTTGGTTATATGTTATAATTAAAGATTTAATAAAAGTTATAGGTCCAACTTAAACAAAGATCAAGTTTGGTAAAAAGAGGTTTAATTTTATTAAGGTAAACGAATTTGGATAAATTAGGAAAGTAGTTAAATGTCAAAAAGGGTCAGTGGCATTATCTTGTAATTATTGAGGAAAACTCAGGGTTAAGTACTATTTGTACTCCTGTTTTAATAGTTTAGATATTTAGTGTATTTGAGATATGTTTCATGCTTTTAGATATAGTTTTACTAAATATTTTGAAGTGGTAAGAAAAATAGAAATAAACTTTATTTTGAATATAAAACTAACAATACAGTGGTTTGTTTGATACTTATATAAACAGTATATACATTATCAATTTATTATTCTAATGGGACTATATAATAAAAGAGAGTATTCTAAAAATATTATTTAGTATTAGCAGAAAATTAGAAAATTAGCGTTTTTAGGAAAAGAAGATGATCCTCCTAAAGAAATTGCTTCATTCAGTATAAATACTATCTATTATAAATCCACAAGAATTATTGATGTTTTAAATATTGTTTTATAATATAAATACTATTATAATTTAAAAATAATTTATATACTTCAGGTTAAAATTAGGACAATTCTCTCAAATAGTCATTTTTAAGTTTTTGTCACCAAAATAAATTTTTTTTTTAAATAACTAAAATAGCTCTTTTATTTTGAGAATTTTATTTTTATTTTTTATTTTTATTTTTTATTTTTTAAATTTTGAAACTCCATCCTCAAAATCCCACCCTTAACTCTGAACTATAAATCTAGATTAGTTAACCATATGATATAAATATATATATTTACTCTTTGATAAAATATTTTTTGGTCATTTTCTTTTTGAGGTCTATTTTGTGAAGATAAACTAAAAACTGTTATCCTAGAAAATTTCTCTTAAAATTAAGTTGAATTTCAGAACTATTTTATTTATTAGTAGTTTTTCAAAATGTCTATTTGCTATCAAAATCATTGGTATACATAAAACTGTTCACAAGTGGCCAAAAAGTCGGTACTATTATTAGTCTTGTTATTATTAATTATTTTAGTGATTACTTTCTATCACGATACTAGTATACTTTTATTTTATTTATTTAGATTATTTATGATTAAGAACATTTTTCACTTCGCTCATGCGTAAAAGTTAAGTTGTTGGACAGAAATAATTCTTGCACCATTTAAGTAACTTGTGTTCGAGACTAAAGTGTAAATTTCTTGATTTTATTATCAACAAGGAAAGAATATTTTATTCTGACACAAAAAACAATGATTAAAGTTAGCGTGGAATATAAGAAAGGAATGCAAAAAGGGTGAAAATATTCACGTGGTATTGAATAGCTTCATTTAAAAATCTCCAGTCAAATATTTAAATATTTACTAACAATTATTCTAATCCTCTAGTATAAATTATGTACCCTGAGTGAAAAACATGGAACTTAAATTTGATACTTAACTAGCTCAAGTATTTTCAGACAACAACAAAAAAAAAGAGTAAGAACAGTATGCGAGTGATACCACCAGCAGTCAAAGAGATCTTAGACAAATGGAACATCAGGGGACTTGTAATATTGTCTCTGGTCTTCCAAACGTCTCTTATCTTCCTTGCACCGCTACGAAAACGTACATCGAAGAAGCTGCTCGCTATGATTCTATGGACAGCGTATCTTTTAGCGGATTGGACAGCTAATTATGCGGTGGCTCAGATCACGAAGAACCAAGGAAAGGAACCAAAACCCGATGATCCTCCGAAGAACAAGAAGCTTCTTGCTCTGTGGGCACCGTTCTTGTTGTTGCATCTTGGTGGTCCGGACACGATAACTGCGTTGGCCCTAGAGGATAATGCCTTATGGGCACGTCATTTGTTTGGCCTCGTATCTCAAGCACTTGCTGGTAAGTATGGTTGGATAAGATTTGAATATCTGAATATGAAATTGTATATGTCCATTGCATATTGTATAACAGTAGTTACCAAGTAGACAAGTAACAAATCACAAATGCAAAATAGGCGTACACAGATTTTTTTTTTAATGCGTATACAGTTACATTAGTTATATATTCCTGTAATAGTGTAGGTATTGTGAGATTTCACTTTTTAACTGATACTATTCTGCAGAATCGTGATTTTAGGTAAATTGATTAAAAAAATAAATAATATCACAAATCTGTAGTAAGTTTTTATTGGAATCTTAAAGCATTATTATTCATAAGAACATCTCAGTAGTGTAGTATTTCCGTGACGCGGAAAAGGTGACGAAAAAAATGTATATCAAACATATCAAATGCAAATCAAACCGCATATCAACTAAATTATACAAAACATATATTTATCAAATGAATTGTCTAAATTATCATATTTGATAGAATGGTAGAAAAAAATAATAACTAAAATTAAATATCTAAACTAAAGTTACAAGTTCTTAAGTACAAATAAAAATATAAATTACCATATTTTATAACTACATTAAATATATTATGAAATAACAATTTATAACTACATTAATTTATTTTTAGATTATATTACTTATTATAAAGAACAAAAATACAATAAATTATAACATATTTTTTCTTTACCATTGTAAGTGTTATATATGATTTTGAGTGACACAAAAATATTAGATGATACAAAAATAACATGTTAAATATTATACTTTTATGTATATAATATAGCGAAAAGTATATAAAATTATTGATACGTTAAATATATATAATTTTATGTAAATGTTTTAAAAAAAATTAGTGACCTAGTGGTAATCAGAGTTGATAAATACACTTGCCTTATTAATAATATTTATTGGCAAGTCTCTCAAAAATATTAATATGGCAAGTGTAATTAAAAATTTAAAAGACTGTCCATATTAATATTTAGTTGGCAAGTCTCTCAAAGAGTGTCCATATTAATATTTAGTTGGCAAGTCTATCGGTTCCAACTTGAATTACTCACGCAAAAAATCTCTTAATTTAAGAAATTTTAGTGTGAATTTTCAGTTATTAATTATTTACCAACAAAATTTCAATTGATTTCTGTACTCATATTTGAGATATTCTATAATCATTCAAATTATATATTAATATAATTTTGGATTGAGAGATAATTGGTGTTCTAATTAAACTAAACTTAATAACTATATATGCAATAGTTATGAACGGTTACTAAATTTTTATAAAGACTTCTCTTACACCCTAAGTTTGTGCTATTATTTGAGACATTTCAAAAAAGATATCGTTTGGTACTAAATTGACAAAATGATCCAAAGCTCGAGATTAATGGTGAGACATATCACATGCAACTTCTATCTGAATTACTCACGTGGACGCATCAGATAGTAATAAATTATCAAAACTCATGATAAAAATATGGATGATACTAAACAAAGAATTGCTAAGTTATGTCTTATATATAAGTTTTCTTGTTAATTCTGTTTTATGATTCATAGGTGTTTATGCGGTGGTGCAATCAATGGATAACCCTTTATGGCCACCAATAGCGTTACTATTCATCACCGCAGTGATAAAATACACGGAGAGGACACGTGCATTATACACAGCGAGTTTAGACAAGTTCAAAGACCAAATGCGTAAACCAGCAGACACTGGTCCTAACTACGCTAAGCTCATGGAAGAATACGATTCAAGAAAAGACTCCAACCTCCCAACGGACATCGTCCTCATCGACGAACCAGACAAGCACGATAGACCCCCGACACTTAAACCGGGACCAGATCCCTTAACCCATCTCGAAATCGTGCAGTACGGTTTCAGATTCTTCAACACTTTTAAAGGACTCGTTGTTGACCTAATTTTCAGCTTCCGTGAGCGAGACGAAAGCAGAGACTTCTTCAAAGAGTTGGCTCCCGAGGACGCTCTTAGGATAATTGAATCCGAGCTAGGGTTTCTATACGAGTCCATGTATACCAAAACCGCGATTCTTCATACGCATAAGGGTACGGTGTTTCGCGTTATCGCGTTTGGATCGCTTCTTGCTTCCTTCCTTGTCTTCCATTTTAGACCTGAAAAATCAGTGGATTTCCACGGAGCGGACGTTGTGATTACTTACACTTTGTTCATCGTCGGTATCGCTCTTGAACTCTCCTCGCTTGCCATGTTCTTGCTCTCTGATTGGATGTTCGCGGTATCGAGCAAGCTTAATGATGATCAAGTGAAAGACAAGAGTTGTATCGACTCTTTTCTCAACTGTTTACTCGCGTTTAGGAAGCCGCAGTGGACGCCGATGGATGCATGCAAGACGATGCATGCATGCAAAGGAAACCGTACGCGCGAAGTGCTTACGACGCCGTTTTTGTTGCGGAGATGGTCAGGTGTGATCTACGGTTTCAACTTCATCGGATATTGTCTGAAAGCTAAAGTCTCAAGAATCAACCGGAGGAGCGAGTTTGTGTGGGAGTTTGTGGTGTCCATGTTCGATTACGTAATCAGAAGATTCCAGACCTTGTCTGGATGGATCAAGGATCTTGAGAGTTCAGTCAGAACCTTCATCAGGAGATGGTCAAAGAAGAACCATATGATTTATTGCACTGTTTATCCGTTGTACCTCGTGTTCTTCTCGGTGATTCCTTGGGCGTTCAGTAAGCTTTGGGGTTACGTTGATCGAATCTTCAGTGTTAAATCTCATATAGACCAGATCAGATTCGTATCGAGCGAGCCATTGACGAGGAATCAATGGGAGTTTATATTCAGTGAGCTGAAACAAAAGTCCGAGTTCGCGGAAACACCTGAACGTGCAAAGAAAGTGTCTTCGGCGAGAGGGGAATGGGCTTTACATGATAGCAAGTTGAAGGAGGTTGAGAGGTTGATGCGTTATGTAGCGAATGTTGATTACGATCAAAGTCTTCTCCTTTGGCATATTGCTACTGAGCTATGTTTTCAAGACGAAAAAGATGAGGAGGTGGAGAATAGGAGTGGAGAGAGTTGCGATGACCGCGAGTTCAGCAAGATTATTTCGGATTACATGATGTATCTGTTGATAATGCAACCTAAGTTAATGTCGGAAGTTGCTGGAATCGGAACTATAAGATTTAGAGACACTTTAGATGAAGCTAAGAGGTTTTTCAAAGGAAGACATTTCAAGAACCTGAGAGATATGAAACGAGGGAGCAAGATGATTTTAGAGGTTAGTAACGATATTGAGCCGATGCATGTGAAGGGAGACCGAAGTAAATCGGTTCTTTTCGATGCGAGTATGTTGGCAAAAGAGCTTAAGAGACTGGACGAGAGTAGTAGTAGTAGTAGTGCTAGTCATGGAGATGGGAAATGGAGGGTGTTGAGCAAAGTGTGGGTTGAGTTGCTATCTTACGCAGCAAGTCACTGTAAAGCTACAGAGCAGGTGGCGCAACTTAGCAGAGGTGGAGAGCTTCTTAACTTTGTTTGGTTGTTGATGGCTCACTTCGGTTTAGCTGATCAGTTTCAGATCAATAAAGGAGATGCTAGAGCTAAACTCGTTGTAGGCGAGTGATTGCTTCTTTTTTCTAAATAAAGGATATGTGTGTGTGTGTTTGTTTGTAGTCTCGTTTGCTCTATTTCAAATTTAAAGCAATGTTCTTTGATTTCTTTGGATTCAAACCTTGATTAAGACTTCAATTCGAAGAAAGGGGGATTGGCTGGTGAAGTGGTTTGACTTCACTTTTCTAACACCAGAAGGAAAAACCTCTTTCATATATTTGAAATTTTGTTTGAAAAGTATTATATCCACTACTGAAACGAAACATCATTTTCGCCGAAAAAGAACAAAACATTTTTTTTCATCAACTTAAACAGATTCAATTAAGACTATGTAAAAAATGGTAACTATATGTTCATATGAACGATGTAGGACGATTGATTACTACCACTGCGTACAAGACTGTATGTCTTTGTATTCTACGTTCGGGGAACGTATAGATCTCCAAGTGACTTTAACTCTTTTTCAGGAGGTATGTTTTCCAAACAAAACGTTTTTTATTTATATATAATTTTACATTTAATTCAAAAATGGTTAATAAAAATTCTCCTATCATTGCAGGTTTGTTTCGGTTATAGAATTGTATAGGTGTTTGAGAAATAGGTATGAACCACAAACAAATTCTACTTCAATTTTGTTTCAAAACTTGGTTATGCCTTTTACTTGATTAAAATGACAAAACTAAAAAAAAAAAATTTAGTGGAACCTCATTATTCCAGTAGTTGGGTTAAGTATTTAATATTCATATATCATATATTTGGGTTTTCGAGTCCAAAAAAATATAATCTAGCATCATTTATACAATTTAATAGAGAAAAATTTATTTACGATTTTCCAATATGGTGCAAGCAAAACCGCTTGATATATGGATCTTCGTTAGTCAACTATAATCTGGATTTTGAGCTATTTGGTTTGCTTCATTCGGTTAAATAGAATCTGTTTTTTTTTTTAGTTCAGCTCAGTTAATTTGAAATAATAATTTCTTCAACGTTTGGGTTTGATAAGTTTGGAGGAAACCTTTGAACTATAATAGCTTCTCTTTTTATTAACTTAGCAAAGTACATAACTTGTCTAACAAATTCCTTATATAATAGAATATGAAATCTAACTTATAAATTGATGCTAACTTTCCTAATAGTTAAATGGAAATATGTTCTAGGTAATCTCCTAATTGTTGATCAAAAAAAAAGAAGGTAATCTCCTAATCACCGAGATATCCTAATAGGGTTACACATTTGGTTTAGTTTAAGGTTGATGAATTTCAGTTCAATTGTTTTTTCTCAGCCCATATCAAATGACCAGATTCCCTATTGCTTACCAGAGAGATTAGAGTCTGATTTGCGTGAACCTTAACCTACACGAGACAATCTAGGGTTTCATATTAACTTAGGGCTTCAAAAAAGTAGTTCGGGACTCGGGAGACTTTTATAAGCTTTTTGAAGAAATTGGTGAGAAGTCGATACGTCGATACGATCTATTAAAGTTTTTGTTTAACCGTGCACGGGCTATGTGAGGTAATTACAACCTTGTGTTTTGCATGGATATGGATACTTTGCTTCTTCCACATAGTGAGTTTCTTCTGTTCCCCTTCTTGGAAACAAAGAACAACTGTATCGGATGCTTTCTTTATTGTTTCTTGTTTCAGCCTGCAAGCCAGCTTCGATGCCACGAAGTAGTAATATAAAGCAAGATTTCTCTTTAGTTTTTTTATTCAGAAACAGAGGATCACACCTGAACGTCACCTTTTAATTAGACAAAAGACTTTGTAAGGTACATTGTTCTTTACCTTTCGCTTTTCTTTATTTTTTTTTTAAACCAGATTAGAGATTGTATATTCTTTCACCTACAAAACTATGGAGTACCAATTCGGGTTAATTGGTAGTTAAAAATGCATGAGACCCATAACTTAGGAGTTAGGATATCATTTTCTTTACCTGCACAAATCTACTTAAAATACTTTGCCAAGTATTACAACATGTGATATATGTCACGCGTCATTCATAGAATAATTTTAGAGTCTTTAGAGAAATATATTTAAACTACTAGAATCATAACAATTCATATCATTATTTACCTAATGTGATTAATATATATATATATATATATATATATAAATTAATAATTTTGAATAATAAAAATTTGATAACAATTTGTATATCATATTTCATTTTGTTTAATTTTAAATTAATAAAATAAATTAAACAACCACATAACTATATAATAATAAAATATTTTTTGCATACGATATATTTTGGATTTTTTAAAACGATCATAAATTAAGAAGCCTGTCAAAAATCATGCATTGAAAATTTTGTGGTTAATGGTTTAAACTTTTGTTATAACAAGATACATGATAATAAAATCATATGTATTTTAGTATCTTTTAAATTAAACTATATACCATATAAACAATACATAAATATTTTAAATTGAGATTTAAAAAATATATATTCTATTTGAACTGATAAAAATTAAATATTTTTACTATTTTGGTTAATATTTAAAATATTAATATAAATAATTTATTAAATATTATTTTATAAAATCCCTTATATATTAATTGAGAAGCATTAAAAAATTTTTGATGAAAAGTAAGTTGTTTTATCTAAACATATAATATATTTTTAATTAAACTAACTATCAAAATTGATTATTAGTGTACAAAATGATATTCTCGAATCTTTCCAGAAATAAAAGCTACAGAATTACATAATATGATTACTATATATATGAAAATCAATGATTACGAATAATAAAGATTTGATAGTAATTTTTGTATTCTCCTTCTTTTTGTTTAATTTTATATTATTTGAAAAAAATAAAACAATAGACTAACCACATAACTAAAAATTAGATTTTTTCTTATATGTTATATTTTGAATTCTTTAAAACAACTATAAATTATTAAAAATATTAAAAGTTTTACATTGAAATTTTGTTATTAATAATCAATATTATTTCTTATAAAAAGATACAAATGATCATAAAAGCGTATGAATATGAAGTTTCATTTATTAGATATTCATATTAAATATATATATATATATATAATATCGTTTAAATTAAACAATATACCATATAAAATACATAAATATGTTAATTTCAATATTTTCATTAAAAAAGTATTGAGACCTTAATATTTTAATTTTGAAATTTACATTTAAAAAATTTCACATTGAAATTTTTGTGATTAATGGTTTAAATTTCTTGTTACAATAAATATACAAATGCTAATAAAATCATATGAATAGAACGTCTTAATAATAAATATTTATATTAAACTATATTATATATATGGGTCGATATCTTTGAAATTTAATCATATACAATATAAAATAAATAAATGATCTTTTGATTTATTTACCAAAATATTATCGTAAATAAACAAGAGGTATTGTTTTGATTTATTTATTTATTCTATTTAATTATATACATAATATGTAAATGAACACAAAATAAATTATAATAATATGTAAAAATCATTTGTATTCATGATGTTCATCCCGCGCAAAACACATATTTTAACTTAGAGTCTCATTACTCGTTATTACATATTGATTATTACTAATAAAACACATACAAGACGCCAAAGCTATCTTATGAAAAGTTAACAAACCCATGATCCATGGTTTTAGGGTTCTAACCCTGAAACACATGGGTTTTGTGGATTTTTTTAGGGTAGTTTTGGGCTTCTTGTATATGCTTTAAAAAGTATGTATAGAAAGTCTTTTGCTTTCGCTTCATCGGTCTAGTTTTTTTTTTTCAACAGTTTGTGCATATGCTCGAGTGAGACACGAGTTTAGGTTATTTAAATACATGGCTCGCAAGTGGAACTGTTTTCGAAATAAACTTATAACTTCATTGTCTCTATATTTTTTTTTTACTTAACAAGTACTAACATAGAAGGCTCTTTGAGCATATCATCAAACGCTGAATTATACACATCAAATTTAACATTCTTTCTAGAGAATTTGCAGGTGTTTGTTTGTTTCCCATTGCCATTGCCATTTTGACCATGGCGCAAAAATGTACTATCGATCAGATTAAAGACGTCCTATCTGGCCTGCAGTCTCAGTTAGATGCCATACAAGAATCCAAGAGAGATACCGTTCTTGACTTACAGTCTGAGCTAGATGCCCCAACCCAATCCAAGAAAGATAATGCTGTTGAAAAGAATGAGGAACCGGTTGAAGAGAAGAGACCTCAAACATCATCTTGGTGGGGTCGGATCAGAGAAGCAGTTAAAAAAGGTTTTAAAGTGAAGAAAGAGAGCTCAGCCTATGCAAGTGACAGCGTCGAAGGCAGTCAAGGCGGAAGCAGAAAAAGCAAGAGAAACCCCCGCCAAGATGAAAAAGATGCAAACCTCCGCCAAGATGAAAAAGATGCAAACCTCGAGATCTTGAAACTGCAAATCGACATTCGTCAGATGAAGGCTGCGTTTGAGAAACTGGCTCATTTCCAAAGCAATATTAGCAAGTCGTTGGAGATTGAAGTGCCTTCAAATAAACTAAGAGCAATACTATTGAAGACTGATTCAGCCAAGTCCCGGGCTCGGGATCTCAAGGAAATCAGAAGAAAGGTTCTCAACTTGAAGAGTCAGATCCCGTTGTTGCTCAAGAAACAATCATCCATAGGTTTAAGCGTTACAGATTCTCAAACCTTTGAGGAAAATGGTCAGATCATTGAGACAGGGAGCGACATATTCTTGCCTGGCCTCCACGTTTCCGATGATTTCAAAGATTCTTCAGCATTTGAAGAAGTCGTGGACAAGTTTGAAGTACTTGAGTTCACATACATGCTATGTTTGCTGTCCTTCGCCGTGTTCCCGGAGAACAAAGAGGTTGAAAAGACAATGTTGATGTACTGGTGGATCGGAGAAGGTTACATCAGCTACGAAGATTCGGAAAACACAGTAACGAGATATCTTGATGAATTCTCAAGAAAAGGGTTGGTGGAGGCGGTCGAAGATGAGAGGAAACTAAAACCAGGTGGTTATAAGATGGATCCTCATGTGCACGCTGCAGTTATCTACCTAGCCAGCCATAAGGGGCTAGGGCTATTTGATCTCTACTCCAAAAAGATGCAAGCCTCAGAGAGTCATAACGTGTGCCTAGTACAAAAATCGTCGTTACAACCAGAGGCTAAAGCATCTAAAATGCCACTGAAAGATTTGAACTCGGTTTTCAATTCCTCGGAAAGGTACCCTGATTTCACATTCAAGTGGTTTCCGGAGATGGATTCACTCAAGGTGCTTTATTTAGGAAGATGGGAACGCACTGCAAAGCGTCACATTGAAGTTGAGAGCACAGAGTTTCTCAAGGATATAAAGTCTCTCAAGAGTCTCAGGCTGGCAAGTTTTCAAGGGATCTCGAGGATCGAAAACCTCAAAAAACTCCCATGCTCGCTTCCGAAGCTAGTGATATTGGATCTAAGAGCATGCTACAATCTAGAGGGTCTTCCTGAAGACATAGGCTCGCTTGAGAGTCTGATATACTTGGATGTATCAGAGTGCTATATGCTAGATCGCATGCCTCGAGAGATTTCGCGTCTTAAGACACTACAAGTTCTTAAGGGCTTTGTGATTAGCCAGTCGGATAATGAAAAAGAGTGTGCAGTTAAACACCTTGAGAATCTAAGGAAGCTAAGCGTTACAGTAAACAAATACCAATTCAAGGTGGAGGATTTCATGGAGTCGTTGAAAGACCTCAAGCAACTGGAGAGTCTGAAAATAGCATGGGGAGCTCGGTTCCCGTATGAAGAAGGAGGAGGAAAAATGGAAGAAACAGATGAAGCAAAGGGGAGTAAAGAAACAGCAAACGAGGAGAATCCTCCAAAGGAAGAAAAAGATGAGAAGAAGGGACAGACAAACGAAGATATTAATGAAGAGAGCTTGAAGGCTGATAAGGTCATTGAGGGAGACAATGGGAATGCTGCTCAGGAGGAAGGAAAGAAGCAAGATAAGGTAGATGCAGAGAAATCAAGATCAGAAGATGGTGTTATAAAGGCGAGTACATCGTCGGAATCAACAAACACGATCGAAAACAAGAAAACAGATGACAAACAAAAAGAGAAAAGGGAGAAAGTTAATCCAGAAGAAGGAAAGAAGAAAGATGAGGTGAGCTCGAAACCAGACATGGTTACTGAAGGAGATGAGAAAGACACTGTAAAAAGCAAGCCAGATGATCACCAAAGTGGTGACAAACCAGAAGAGAAAAGAGATGGGGAAGAGGATAAAACGGAAGGAGAGAAGAAAGCAGATAAGGTAGATAAGAAGACAAGTCCACCACAAGAATCCAAAGACACTGTCACGAGCAAGCCAGATGATCATCAAAGAGGTGGCAAACAAGAAGAGAAAAGAGATAAAATAGAAGAAGCTAATACCAAAGATGAGGTGAAAGCAGAGAACTCGAAACTAGATGAGAAGACAAGTCCACCACAAGAATCCAAAGACACTGTAACGAGCAAGCCAGATGATCATCAAAGAGGTGACAAACAAGAAGAGAAAAGAGACGAAGGAGAAAAGGATATAATAGAAGAAGAAGGAAAGAAGAAAGATGAGGTAAAAGCAGAGATGTCAAAACCAGACAAGAAGACAAGTCCAGCAGAAGACACGATCAAGAGCAAGGCAGATGATCACCAAGAAAACAGTAAAGATGGAGAAAGGATCAAGGCTGCTTTAAAGAAGCCTGATGATGAAGGAGAAGCAAAGACTCAAAAGTTAGACAAGAAGAAGCTTGGTAAGAAAGTAAGTTTTTCAGAAGAACCGAGAGCTCCCGTGCAGAAGAAGCAAGCTACCAAGGAATCTGGACCAAGAAAATCAAAACTGTTCACCATCACGAGAACCGAAACCAAGAAACATGGGAAAGGAAGGCAAGAAGATTCGGGGATAGGTACCTCTAAGCTTCCTTCTAGCTTGAAGAAGCTGGAGCTAGAATGTTACCCTGAAAAGGAACCTCCGGTTTGGTTAAACCCCAAAACACTTGACAAACTTGAAAAGCTCTCAATCAAAGGAGGAAACCTTAGCAGTTTCAGCGACCACCCTTCAAATGCAGAAAACAAATGCAGCGTTCAGATCTTACGTTTGAAGTATTTACATGAATTCAAGGCTGAGTGGAAAGATTTGCACACACTGTTTCCACAACTGAAACTGTTGGAGAAATTTAAATGCCCGGAAGTTGCATTCTGTCCCACAGATGGTAATGGAGTCTGGAGATCACAGCCATAGACATCACCAAGTATTTGCTAATTTGATATAACAACTCCTTGTTTCAATAAGGGGAAGAATAGCCTTTGTAACTTCATTAGAGCTTATGTATCTATCTCTCCCACACTCTGAATAAATAAACATTCCTACTTATTTAATCAAATGTTAACGTTAACTGACCCTTTAAACAAGACTGTTATACTAGTATTTGAGAAAGCAAAACAATCATAGCAAAAAAGGTCTAGTGCACCTCCTAGACAGGAATAGAACACCATGCATCGGATTCTACTTCATAAAATATCATATAAAATAGCCTAAGCGACCGTCTAGAACGATTTTTAGAACACCGGAAAATATCATACAAAATAAACAGAAAGAAGGCTGGTAAGATTGATGTTTCAAAGCCGGTCCTTATTCAACAAGCGCAGCAGTTCAGACACACACAGAAGAATACGTAAATAATTACAGGCAACAACGATCCAAATTCTTAGTGCAGAGTGAAGTTGCTCCATCTACTTTGGTGATCTTTTTTCACTCTTGTGGTGATATTTCAGGGGGCTCTACCATAACCCAGTCCTGCAAATACACAGTGTGTAAAATGCTAAGATGAACACTACTAAAAATTGGCAAAAATGATATGCAAAACATAGAATGCGACTTATTTTTGAGACCATTTGGATTCGGAACTGTTCCTTTCCTGATGAATTTTGACATGTGCTACAACGGTAGGCACGCAAAAGAGCATTGACGGTCATTGGTCCTAAATGCTCACTGGAGAGGTGATCAGAATAGAAAGGTGCAACTTACAGTTTCTTGCAACTTTGGGCAATTCTTGACTTGCAATTTCAGGCTACTTGACAGTTCGACTCCTTCAACAACTTTCTCAAGCTTCTCACAATAGTTTATGTTTAGCTCCGCTAGGCTGCTAGGCATCTGTGATGCCTCCGGGAAAAGCGTTTTTATTTTCGGACAGCAATCTATGCTTAGCTTCTTCAGATTCTTGAAGTTGTTACCACCCCAGCAGATAGTCTCTAACAATGGAAAGTTTGAAATCGACAAAGTCTCCAGTGTTCCCAAACTCTCCTCGTCCACTTCAACGAAAAGGTCTTTTATATCCATGCACATCCGTAGCGAGCAAAACTTCACCGATTTGGTCTCGTTAAAGAATGATTTGAGCTTTGTTGAGTCAATGTCCACAAAGGACACAAACTTAGCTTCACCTTGTAGGTCTTTAGATTCATGGATCTTCATCACTTCCTGCTGACTTGCGGAATCAAAACGTGAGAGTATCTCCTTATACATCTCCCTCTCAATGGGGACGTTTCGAAGACGTTCCTTGATGACATCTCTTTTCTCAGTACTATCACTGGCCGGAACTTTATTCTGTTGAACCTCCTCTCTTATCTCTTCACTTGAAGACGTTGCCTCGTCAGATCTCTTACTTTCAATCTCATCCCTTATCTTGCTCCATTCCTCACCTTCGAAACGCCTTCCATCTGCCAGAATAATATGCTTTAGACAAGTGATTTTTGTCTCTTTTGGCAACTCTGGTGTCTTCACTTTTGTTCCAGAGAGATTCACTTCACACAGGTAAGACATATCCTCAAATGATCCTTCGATCGTATGCAACTTACTACATCCTGAAACATCAATGACATCGAGCTTTGTGAGTTTTTTTTATGTTTGGGAGAACTTCTAGGTTGGTGCAATCCTTTAGAAGCAGTTTGCTGAGATTAGACAGCTCCTCGATGGTCGTCGCCAACTCGTTAAGATTGGTTCCCGAGAGATCAAGAGTTTTGAGTTCTTTCTTATCTTCAAAGCACACTTCAAGCATCTCCACTAACTTTGTAGTACCCGAAAGATCGAGAATCTGCAGACCTGACAAGGGCTTCAAACTAGGTAACCTTCTCAGCTTGCTACAGTCACGCAACAAGAGCCGCTTAACGGAGTGAAGCTTGTCGCCCACGGCAGAGTCTTGAAATATCGGTAGCCGCTCTATTTGGCTCTCGGAGAAGTCAAGGAGCTGGAGTCTTGTCAGATGGTAGAAGTTCTTGTTCTTGCTTTTGTTTTTCTTTTCTCCTTTCGTGTTGTCGAAGCAAGTCTGAAGCCCGCGAGCACCGGAAACATCAACAACCTCAAGCTTAACGAGTTCTTGTATATCTGGCAAATCCTCCAGGAGAGGGCAGTCCTTGATGATGAGACAGTGAAGCTCTTTCAGCTCAGAGATGCTGGAAGGAGAAGTAGTGATCTGAAGCCCAGAGAGATGTAGACTTTGAAGTTTAGACAGTTCTTTAAAGAACTCATCAGAGATTTTATTCAAGGAGCTAGCACCAGAGACTTCAAGAGCATTAAGCTCTTTAAGAGCCTTAAGCTCTTCAATATCCGTCAGTAAATCACAGTCCCTGATTACAAGAACCCTGAGTTTGACAAGACTCGAAAAGGCCGAGACAAAAGGGTCCAGCGTGGGCTCGAACAGGCCAAGTACTTCAAGATCACTCAGCTTCTTAAAATACTTTTCAGGAGTCTCACGACGCAGACGGTCTCCACTAACCAGAACGGTGGTAGCCTTGTCTCCTTTCTTCGCTTGCACTGTCTTGATCATATCATCTATCTGTGTGATTTTCCCTATACCTTTCTTCTTGTCACCGCAATAGACTCTAGAGAATCTAAGCCGTGATCTACCAAGAAGCCCGCGTCGTCGAGGATCAATCAAAGTGCTCATGGCCCTCTCTGGTACCACCACATTGTTTTCTTGTATCTTGAGCATCCCGCGGTTTATAAGCTCCATCAAGATTAAGTGACCATCCTGGTACGCCTTTTCAACCGACCTAACGGGATCAAAGTAGCCTTCGAGTATCCATTGTGTGATCAGGTCACGGTAGTAAACGCAGCCACAGTGCTCAAAGAAGTCCAAGCTATGCCAAAAACAGTCTTGGATAGCATCTTTCAACGGGAACCCAATTTCCAGTAGCTCATATGAAAGACACAGAAGTGGATTGTCAGACCTGTCACTGTCAGCAGCTGAAAGAACTTTCTTTATCAGTTTTTCAATCTCTTCTTTTCCTGGATTGGTGCTGCTCTTAGTAATCTGCTCGAGGGAATTGGCTAGCACGGCAACTGCAGCTGGCGATTTCTTGCTTTGTTCCACCATGTCAGATATCTTTATCCACTCTGCTGTGCCAGTAGACACAAATAAATCATCCATAGACTTTTCGATTGAGTCAAGCAAAGCCTTTGTCATCTCGGTTGGCTTTGTAGTTTCCTGCAAGTCAGTAGTTGGGACATCTTTCACATCAACCTCCTGAACCTGTGCTTTGTCCGTGGCTGGGGGTTCACTTCCCTCTTCAGTTATTTTGTCTACTGACGCACTACCATCGTCTTTTTTTACTTCCTCTTCCACGGATCGTGACCCACTACTACCCTTTGTGTCTGTTGCAACATCAGCTTTTATGTCCTCTGACGAACTATCATCGTCATTTGTGTCTTCATCTTCCCCGGACTGTGAGCCATTACTCTTTGTGTCTGTTGCATCATCGTCATTTTTCACTTCATCTTCCCCGGATTGTGACCCATTACTACCTTTTGTGTCTGTTACAGCATCAGTTATTTTGTCTTCTGACACACTATCATCATCACTTTTTACTTCATCTTCCCCGGATTGTGACCCACTACCCTTTGTGTCTGTTGTTGCCACATCAGTAGGCTCCTCATCTTCTTTTCGTCTTGTAATGAGAATTTTAAGACGTGTGTGATCTTTAAGAATCTCATCTATAAGAAACCTCTCAAGCTTCAAATCCTTCATCACCACATCTTCTTTGGTCATGCTTCCTTCATCATCAAGAATCAACAGAAGATATCTCTCCTTCTTTGCTTTTTTCTCAGCAAGCTCCTTTGCTTCCTTCTCAGCCGACTCGTCTTTTTTCTTTGCATTTTCCGGGGCCTCCTTCTTGGGTTTAGCCGCAGCCACCTTAGCCTCTATATCTGCTGCCACCATCTCCCTCTTTGCTATTTCTTTGATGATATTCTTCTTCAGTTCATCCAACAACTCTTTAGGCTTCTTCTCTTCCTCCTCATCCTCATCTCTATCATCCACTTCAGTCTCTTCGAAATCAGAGTGAACAGATAGTTGGGAAGCTATGTTCTCATAAAGCGACAACTCATCCTCCTCCTCGAACTTGTTGTTGAGATGCAAGCAGAGGGTCAGAAAGCAATACCCATTGTTAGCCTCGTCTCTGTAGATGCTTGCGTACTCGCCTACCTTCTTTGCTAGCCTCGTCTTCCCGATTCCAGCTCTACCAGCCAGCAAAACTCTTTGAGACCCATCTTCTCTCAGAACGTTGAGTATCTTTTTACACAACTTCTCATCCTCCATCTCTTGGCCTGCTTGTGCATTATTGGAATCTGGAAAAAGATACTGCGTTAGAGCTGCTTGTCACTCAAAGAAGACACAAATCCACCATCTCTGAAACTTTTTGTAAATAATAATACTTCATCTGTCTAGACGACATGTAAAGGCTGCAAATACGACACAAACTCAACCATGTCTGAATTTTTTTAAACATGAAGCACTTCCAGACTTGTAAGAATCCAACAGAAAGATCTGAAAAATCAAATACGATTTGACTGTAACACAGTTTTATATTGTTGAAATTCAAAAATCAGATTAAGGTAGATTATCAATCCGTACACATCAAGCTCGATGAAATCACACATAGACACACAAATCCATTAAAATACATCAATCAAATTAAAATATTGAAGTAACCTGGGCGGCGACTCTCCGACATGATGAAGATGAGGTTTCTTTGGTGGTGAGTTAGTGTTCGCTCTTGACCCTTTTGCCTTCGTGACAAAGCCAAGTCAACATCTTCTCTCTCACACACACACTCTCTCTCTTATCAGTTTGCAGTACATTATCATATTTATATTTTTTCCTCTATATTTAAAAACTGATGTTCTGATTTTTTTTAACATGATTTTAAGAAACAATAAATATTTGTATTTGTTTTTTTTTCAAATAAATATTCAACAACTCATATTTTACATTTTAAGATACACAAGATTTATATCTTTAAAAACAGAAAATTATTATTTTACAAATTTAATTTAATAGAAAAGTATAATTGTTTATATGTTTTATGTTTTATAAAAGAAATTAAAATTTTATTGGGGAGTTCAAAATTTCAAATATTTTAAAATACCGTTTCACCGTAAATAATAAAATTATCTAATTATATTATGATGTATTTATAATAATACGATAAATATATATAAGATATTATTTAATTTAAATTTTGACTTGTTTTATAAATTATGCATATTTTATTTTTGACATTAAAAAAACTATTTTATTATTCAAAGTTAAAGTGGTCCGTGAACTCAGATCAGAATATAACAAACAATAAAAATTAAACTTTTATGAAAACACGAACTATCTTAACTTAAACCATATGTTGTTTGGTTATGCTTCATTGATATGTACCTGATTATAAATTATGCCATGAAAACGAAAAATATCAGAAAACATTAGAAACAAATTATTTATTATTATTTAATTAATGATAAATTTATTGACATTATTATTATTATAAATTAAATTAATTATAAGAAAACATGAAAATTCAGTACCATATTTTTTAAATAACACATGAGGTGAATTTATTTTCAAAAAATGTCTATTTTTAATAAAAATATATTTTAATATTTCTTTTGAAAAATACATTAGATTACAACATAATCTTTAAATACTTGTGAAAATATAAAACATCTGAATTATATTTAGTTATCTTAATATGCTTAGTTATTTACATTTTATAACTTGGGAAATTAGGCTGAATAACAAAAAAAAATATTATAATTGAAAATCTAACTAAAAAAAAATTCTTCTACAATGTATATTATATACCCTTTTATTTGTTTATTTCTACTAGTAAATTATAAAACATTCCTTCAATTATCTTTATCAACAACAATCTACCACCGCAGTCACTTCCATGATCACCACCACCTCCATAGTCATCCTCACGGTCACTATAATGTTACGGTAGTGATGGTTTTGGCTTCAAGACGGTGATCTTTGTTACGGAGTTTTTTTTTTTTTTTTTTTTTTTCGTTGACAAAAAAAAAAACTCCGTAACAAAGATCACCGTCTTGAAGCCAAAACCATCACTACCGTAACAACTACCACCATAGTCATCACAACCACGGCTACCACGACCATCACTATCAGATCTGTAATGTGTACATTGTATTTCAAATCCATCTCCGCTTCCTTCATAATCATCACCAAACTCCGTTATGTTCACTTCCAGCGCCGTTGCGGTAACCACTATCGCCATTATAACTTTTGTCTGTACCACCGCTGCTTCCTCTGTAACCACAATCACATCCAGGTCTTGTGAATTAAAGTTAGTCTATACTATTTGTTAATTTAGATAGACTTAGTATAGTATATTTAGATCATTTTCTAATTTTATCAATATGTACTACCATTTAATATGCTCTAGTTATTTATGTTTAATGACTCAAACATATAAATAAACTAGTGGTATTCCGGCGCTACGCGCCGGGTTCATATGTTTTGTTCTTACGTGAATTTACAATTCATTTTATGGTCTTAATAAAAGAAGTATATTCACAGAAATGAAAATGAAAATGAAAATACGTCAAAAAAATGATGCATTTGATAGTGATTAATTAGCGACTGTATTATATTCCTTTGTTTTGAAATAGCTTTGTTCAAATGGAATAGCATAAGTGATCGTGGACAGTATATAGAAAGAACGACATTTGAAATTTTATTTTAGAGATTAATCTGAATTTATACATGTGTAATAAATTTTTGTTCATATATTCTTCTTCTTTTTTTTTGGGTAAGAAACCAATTCTAGCAATGGAAAATATTAGGAAATGAGGAAAAAACATTTATATGTTTTGTTTAAAAATTAATACAAATATCCAAAACAGTATATTAATGAAACTGAAAATTAGAACATAAGAGACTTCTTTATCAATTGTAATAATGTTGAATCATAGATGACTTTCTTACATATGGGACAACTTATGTTTGTACGAAGCCATTAATCAATGCAGCGGAAATAGAAAGTATGACTGCAAGTAAGAGAGCATAGATAGGTACCATTGTTGTAATTTTCGAAACATACAATGCATGCATCATTTTCTTCTTCTATAGTTGGAGGCCTATTAGTTCACTCAAGATCGGTGATGATAAGGTCAACGTCAAGTCTTGCAGTCGCGTTTTGGTTGTAATATGTGATCGTAAGAGTAACTTCAAGATCATCAGTTATGTTATTGTCTTCGGGTGTTATTTTTAATATTGACGTTTCATTTTATTAATAATATAACTATTATTTATAATTTGATCAGGATTCTTATTTTTTAATTAAGAAACGATATTTGTATTATTTATTTTAAAGTTTTCTTAGGATGCTTACTTTTTAAACCAATTGAATCATATAATGAAGCTTCCGCTAATTTAACTTATTTTTGTTAGGTTTAGAAAAAAACTTATTTTTGTTTAATCGGTAAGAAATTTAAGTCAGGTTTTCGTTCTTATGATCTTACTGGGGCCCATCCTTTCCTCAAGTTCGTTTGCAAACTCAGCATCTGTTTGTCATTTGAAAAATAACAATGCAGCATGTTTTTTGGCCTAAAATGAAAGATATACTGAGATTTCATAATTATGTTTTTTTATAAATTAAGATTGGGTGGACTTTTAAGTGACCAAGCAAAGCAAAATGAAAATTTTGAGAAGATTAAACATAGAAAATATTCCGAAAAGTTGAGCACACAAAAAAATTCAGAGAGGAAGGGACTTGCTAAACATGTTATTCAAACTTAGAAGAAAATTAGAAACAAAAGGAGCATGAATGGGCATTAGGCTTGGACACTCCCAATGATGTGAAGCTAACCATTGTGAGGCTTCTTGACGGTGCAGACATCCTTAGGTACCTGCGTAACAGTGTTGATATTGTTTGGTAGTGGTGAGTTTAGAACCTAAAGTTTGATAAACTGAGATCCCCCAACTGCGCTGGCGTTATGGCACAATGAACATGTGAAGGAAGAGAATCCACGGGCAGGCACCACCCATTAGGAGTTTTAATTCTAACAACTTCTCCAGTGCCAAGGAAATCCACAATCTGTTATAATAACAAATGAGATAATGAAGATATACATGCAGGTCTTTAGCTGATTGATGTGGGATCATTAATTGAATATCAGTCTATGTCTTGAGATGGAACCTTCTCCAAGCTAAGGACCAAATTAAAAGTCCCACAGCTTGCATCAACTCTAGATATCTCTGCTGTTGCAATGGCATTGGCTGTGATGTGGCCAGGACAGCCATAACCTTAATAAGCCCGACCAAATTAAAAAACGAATCTTCCATCCACATATAAAAAAAAAAATAGAAACAAAGCATTTCAACATACCTTAATAGAGCCACCAACAACACCTAAAGCTCCAAGCTTTGGAATGATATGGAACGGAAACTCTGCCTTCTCCCAGTATTGATGAGTAAAAATCAAAGAAAGAAGGATGATGTCACGCAATGATAATATCAAAGTAAACAAACAAACACAAAGATAGACAAACCTCTGTCATAATGGGGGCAACTTCTTTCTCCATGAACTCCCTCACTCTCTTCCGCACAGCCTGCTCCTCTGGAGTCAATAGTTCACTGAAATGATAATAGTCTGAAGCTGTAATAAAGTATACAAACACACAGATTGAAGCAAAAGCACAACAAAACATAACAAAAAAAATGTATATTCTCTGAAAAAAATCCTTACTGCACGTTGGGAACTTAGAGGCTGGAGTTGCTTGAGGAAATGCAACGAATACGTTCATAGCCGGCAAATCAAAATACGAACTCTTCACCTTCTTCTCAGCGTTATCTACAATTCATTCACAAACTCAATAAGATTTCATTTCCTATACAGTTCTGATTCCATAAGTCTATGCAATAATGAATCCCTTGCATGATCTACAAATGAAAGCAATCTAAGAATTAGAAATCGCGAAATTCTCGGAATCAAAAACACAATTTCATTGACAGAACCAATCATATTACTTGGTATATCAGGTGATCGACGAATGAAAACTCAACCAATTCTCCAGAAATGAAACATGACAAGATAACAAAAGATCAAACCAGTAAGCAAAAATAGATGGATCATGAGAACGCAACATGCAAACCATTAGAGAAAAGAGATGATAGCGAACCTCGATCTGTAGATGATAGCACAGTCATGGTGGCGATGATTGCGATTGAAACCTTTTCGTTGGTTTCGTGATAGGAACGAAAGTTGATAATGGAATTAATATAATAACAATCAGGAGTTTTGATCAAGGATCAGACCTGGTTACATGGAGCTTATTGTATTCAGATACTTTATCAAGATAACCAAAAAGTCATCCTGCCTCGGGGAGACGTTACAGATTTCGGATCGACGCGGAGGTCGCATGTGAAAGAGGAAGACGACGACGAACCTTAATATCAATTGAGTCTCTAAATCGGCTAAAGGTACGGGCCTAACCTATTCATTTTAATAAAAGCCCAGCTCTCAAACACTCAATTACAGAACAGCTGAAGTAAACAAATCGCAGAGGCTTTGGTATGGCAACACGTGTCGGGATTTGCCCCTCCCTCTGTGCTGACGTGGCGCAAAGAGGTGAGAAAAAACCCTGTTTTATTATGTAAGAAGATAAAGAGTATTATTGTTTTGTTTATTGTAATGACTGAAACAAACAAATAAATAAATAATATTAAACAATTATTATAATTAAGTTTCTCATAGAGTTTATATATGTCTACTAGGTGTTTTGCCCGCACATGCGGGCATAAACTTCTTATGAATACTTATTAGTTTATCTTTTAACTTATTATGTTGGTTTTAAATAGTTAAATCAAACATCAAAGTATTTATATATGTCAAATATTTTTTTTATCAAAATATATACTTACTATTGTGTTAATTTTTTTTAAAACACTAATATCTTAGAAATAATTTAGAAAATATATTTATATAATTTTTTTGCTTGACTAATATTTAATTATCAATTGTTTTTTTTTATCTTAACTTTTTTAACTTTTATAATAAAATATTATTTTCAGATAGCAACACAATATATATAAGAATAATCTTATTTTTTATAATCAATTATTTAATGTAACATATAACATATAAACTTTATACTATTAAAATAAAATTCATTTTTAATTATATATAAAATTCAGTAAAGATATTGTTTAAAATTCGTTTTTAATATAACATAGAAATTTAATATTATTAACATTCATTTTTAATTATATACAAAATTCATTAAGGATAATTTGTAATTAATATATTAATGACTCATCTAATAACAAATAATAAATCAATGATTTAGTTAAAACCTACTAATAAAAACATGACAAGTAATCAAAATTACCTAAAATCATGGAGAACATGACAAATAAGCAAAATCACTTCATAAATAATAGTATAGATGAGCTTTCAAATAAAACCGCTTAAACCAAATACTTAAATTGGGCCCGGTTAAGGTAGTAAACCGAAAATCTCGTAGCCACTGATAGGGCTGGGTTCGCGGGTCAACCCGCCCCGACCCGCCCTGCCGCGGATCAAATCATTTTTTCGATTCAAAAACTCGATCCGCATAATCCGCAAACAAAAACTTTTATATCCGCACATGTCCCGTCAAAACCCGCGGGTAACCCGCCAAACCCGCGAGTAATACTAATTTTATTAAAAATAGTTATTTTAATTAAAAATGATTATTTTCTAATTATATAATAATTATTTTTTATTTATATAATAGTTATTTTAAAAAAAAAATACTATTAAAATAATATATTTATAATTAAAATTATATAAATATTTATTGTTTTTTATATATTTTACGAAAAATATTTTTTTTTGAAATTTTTTTGTTTAATTTACGGATTGGCAGATTCTCGCGACTCAAATTCGGCTGATTCACATCTGTCTAGCTCAAAATAATCTTGATCCAGACCCGCATCCATGATTTAAAAATTTCAAATGGTTCGATCCGCATCCGCCCCGCATAGAATCAAACGGGACGGAGCCCGCGGGCAATGATTAAAATTTCCGAGCCCTAGCCACTGACATAGTTGAGCCAAAAATTCATATCCGTTTTTGACAGTTGACTTGAAGTTGCAAGGGAGACGCTTCTTCTCCGGTGAAACGGGTAAGATTCTGTTCCAACGCTTTCTACAGAAAATATATTTCTCCGATCGATTACTGATTTGGTTATGGAATCGCTTCGATCTACAGGAATCTTGAAAAAAAATCCATTACTGTTTTACATATTTTTTCTTTCTTTCTTGATTTTGCTTCTTCTATTTTGTTTCATAGCTTGAGTTGACTTGAGAAAGAAAGAAAGACAGATAGAGAGAGAGAGAGATGGTAGTAAGATTCTCTGTAGAATTTCAGACATGAACTGTGTTATGAGTTGTGCTATTTTCTTGGATATATTTCCTTCTTTTTTTTTTGGAAAAAAATGATGACTTGTTCACTGTTATAACCAACCTTTCTTGTTTTGGTTATTTGTCTGTTTGATTTAGCTTAGCTGAGAAGAAAGGTCGTTGACCACTAGGTGCTCATGGCTTCTGAGGAGCCCTCGAATCAGCAGACAGTGATCTTACCACCGAGGACAAAAGATGATCCAACGCCAGCCATCAGAGACATCCTCGAAATCGTGGATAATTTGCATAAGAAGTTTGTCCCTCCATCCCAAAAGGAACAAGTTCTAATAACGTCTAGAAGCGATGTTGCTCATCTCACCAACCCCTCACAAGTCCCTGAGAAAGAAGGGCTGAAGAAAACGACCAGTCTCCCTGTACCTTCTTTAACCGAGCAGGACGATACCGAGCGTTATATCCCTAAGCTGAGACGTAACCTACGTCTGCTCAAGGAAGACGTGGTGAAGCTGCAAGACCTTCGCTGCGAAGTTGCAGATGAGGTGGGGAAACATATCACTCCACTTGAAAAGCTGCTTAAGAAAGTTGAGAAGGTTTCTTCAAATGCTGTGTTGACCAAGGGTATGAAGAAAGATCTTGAGGATATCAACAAGAAGATCTTTAACTTGATGTGTCAGGTCCCTTTGTTGCCCAACAAACGCAGAAAGCCTGGTGGGTTGGACTCTGAGGGTGGCGACGGAGAGAACAACGGCAAAGGTATTGAATGCTTGCCTGCTATCCATGTCAATGAAGAAGATCTCAAAAGACTCGCTGTTTTCAGACATGTAAGAGACAAATTCATGAACCTTAGTAGTAACCACAAGAAGATCTGTCTGCTGAGCTTCGCTGTGTTCCCTGAGAATCAAGAGGTGAACAGAACGATGCTAATGTACTGGTGGATCGGGGAAGGGATTCTACCTGATGAAGGCAAACCTGAAGATGTTGTTGAGGCCATTCTTGACGAGTTCGTTAAGGAAAGGTTGATTGAACCTGTTGAAAACAAACGCAAAGTGGACCCGAACAGCTACAAGATGACTCCCTTTGTGCATTCTTCAGTGGTTCTCATCTCAAAGGAGATCAAACTCTTTGATATTTACCGTAAAGGGGAGAAGCCAACCATGCACAAATCAGACTTAAACAAGGTCTGCCTTGTGGAGGGGTCATCAAGCCAACCAGAAGCAAAAGCTACTAAAATGCCAGACGTGAATCTCATCGAGACAGTGTTCAATGTCTCCGAGAGGTTTCCTGATTTCGCGTTCAAATGGTTCTCAGAGGACCAACCATCAGCCAAGAAGAAGTTTGGTCCCATGTCAAAAACTGTGTTCAAGTCCCTCAAGGTGTTTTACTTGGGCAGATGGGAGAGAACGGCCAAGCGCCACATCGAGGTTGAGAATCCAGAGCTCATGAGACACTTGAAGCATATGACTAAACTAAGACTCTTGAGCTTCCAAGGGATCTCGAGAATCGAAAGGCTTGACGACGCTGTCTGTAAGCTTCGTGAGCTGATCATCTTGGACCTTAGAGCATGCTATAACTTGGAGAAGCTTCCGGAGAAGATAGATTCGCTCAAGGCGCTGACTTACTTGGACATTACGGATTGCTACATGATAGACCGGATGCCTAAGAGGCTGTCTTGGCTGAATAACTTGGTGGTTCTCAAGGGGTTTGTGGTGAGTGATGCTAATGATGAGGAGAAGGTCTGCACGTTGGCTGAGTTGGTGCACTTGGAGAAGCTGAGGAAGCTGAGCATTACGATAAACAAAGGTGATTTCAGTGTGAATGATCTGTTCCGGGCTGTTGAAGAGTTCAAAAGTCTTGAGAAGTTTAAAGTGGCATGGGGAGGTATTAATGAACACAAGAAAGTTGAAGCTGCTGTTGGAGGAGTAAAACAGTTCATAAGACAGATAACAATGGTTAAGGGCCCAGCTTCCCAAGAAGGAAAGGTTCCCAAGCTTCCTAAGAAGCTGAAGAAACTGGACCTACAGTGTTTTCCTGATAGGGATCTTCCTTCATGGCTTAAGCCACATAAACTTGGTGGTCTTGAGAAACTCTACATTAAAGGAGGAACCGAACTTACTGGATTTGGAAAGTTTGAGACTGAGGAGACAAAGGAGTGCAAAGTCAAGGTCTTGCGTCTGAAATTTCTTCCCAGGTTTAAAGTGGAGTGGAGGGAGCTGGGGGAACTCTTTCCAAATCTGGAGTTCTTGGATAAGTATCAGTCTCCTCAAGTTAGCTTCTGCCCCTGCGATGGAATTGGAATCTGGCGCAAAAAAAACTCAAGTCTAAACTAAGAGTTTCCAGCTGTCAAAATTTGAATCTGCTATTGTGTGTTATGTTCCTTTTAATTCTCATTGTTGTTGTTGTGTATTTGCTTCTCATTTTGTATTTGATGTTTTGCTTTCAAGTGGTGTTGTTTGTGAACTGTTTAATAAAAGAGCTTGGTATGTTTGCTTTGCTTTGCTTTTTTTTTGGTGATGCTAGCTACTCTAAATGAGCTATGAAGCATTTTTAAATGCATTATAATTAACTGAAATGATCTACCATATCTCTATCTACATGTGTTGAGAGGCTAATACTGTACTTAAAAACTCTCATAAACTGCAGATGCAAGCGTAGGTAGACAAACTATGCATCTCTCAAGGTTTTGTTCAGTTACAAGATCAACACTTTCAGATACTAACTCAAGAAACATATCATTCAGTCGCATGTTGCAAAACGTTTATATACATGGCTGAGTCAAGATTACACATATAGCTGTTTTACTGCCCATCGAAGTTGATGAAAACAAGGTTTGGTCCAACGTCTGTGAGCTTTATTGCGAAAAGAAAAGAAAATATACAGAGCCAAACCATGACCGAAACATTAAAACCAGTACAGGCAGAAGAAGAAGCTCCATGCACAAGGAAGAGAGTTTTTGGAAAAGGAAATCAAACATAGCTGTGTCTTGAAATGACCATGGACCCTCGGGTAGTAGAAGAAGATGATAACTTAAAAGAGTGAGTCATCCTTTCGGTTTTAACCAGCGATTCTCCTAGAGTAAGGATTTGGAGGCTGTATAGGTCTAAGGAACATGTCACCACTTTCTCCCACCCACCCTGCCTTCATCGCCGGCCTCCATCTTCCTCCGCCCACCGCTGCATTTGCCACTGCAGTCTCTGATGACCCGCGAGGAAAGACCCACTTCTTGTTCATCGATGCTGCAAATGTGCACCATTTGATTTCCCTTCAGATGAGTAATCAAACTATGCCAACAAAAGAACAAAAGTTTGATGTGAATTTTTTTTACTTACAAGGACACTTCCTTCCAGGCGGTGGTATATACCTAGCATCTCTAACATGATAACTTCCGACAGCCTTCTTGTTCCATGTTGTGTCCTGGTTAATCTTATTAGACATCTCCAGCTTCCGCTGAGCCTGACAAGCACCAAATGGAGGAGCATAACTGTTGAATGGCGCCTTATTAGTCTTGAGGGATTGCTGCTGATGCTCGAGAGGCCCTCTCTCTCCAACAGACTGTTTGGCACGGAGAGATGGTGGAACATAGTAGTAGCAACTCTGGAAGAACGGATGCTGCAAAGCCTCTGCAGCCGTCGGCCTATTGCTGGGATCCCACGAGCAGAGTCGCTCAACAAGGTTAACCGCCTCTGCACTAGCATACGGCATCAAGCTTGAAAGGTGTACACCGGGAAGCTGCAAGATAAACAAACAAATCGTTACTAGTGAAGCTTTTATTTTCTCCAGAAACATTGAAGAATTGGGCGAGTGTTTACCTGAGGGAATTGGTAATTTAGTACGCTAGCTAGATTAAGCCCCTCCAACCATGTATGTTCAGTTGGGCTGCCTATCACACTGCAGATTTTATGTATCTCATCTGCTTCACTGCATACATAAAAAAAAAGAAAGAGATTTTGGTAGCTTAACATCACATCCGCAGCATTGTTTATTAAGTAAGGAAAGCTGTAATGCCAAGTACCTAGCTCCAGGAAAAAGAGGGCGAAGAGACAACAGCTCAGCCAGAATAGCGCCCATAGCCCACATATCTGTAACACAAAACGTACACATTGTTAACAAATGGACCAATACAATGTAGAAAGACTTCTTTTATTGGTATATTGGGAGTACTAACCAACTTTTGACGTGTATACATATGACCGTAGCAGTACTTCAGGTGCCCTATACCTGTTAGAAACACAAACTTTTTAGCATATATATATCATTGAACTACAAACAGATTGATTTTCTTAGAAAAGCATTTCAACAGAGCAAGGAAGTGAATCTCACCAGCGTGTAGAGACATATTCTGTATAAGGTGGACTTGAGTTAATCTCCCGGGCCAGGCCAAGATCGGCAATCTTTATAACATCTTTAGAGACTAATAGATTCTCTGCATCAGAAAAAAAATACACAAGTTGCATTGACAACGTATTGAACTATGTGGTTTAAAAAGTAAACTATGTTGTGTTTATTGGTAACTCAAGGCTATCAATGACCTGGCTTAAGATCGCGGTGGAAGTATCCACGCTGATGCATGTAACAAAGACCTTGAAAGACTTGAAAGCACCAAGTTCGGATTTCAGATTCTGCAAAGAGCTTAGGGCGATCCTTCATAAGCTGGTAAAGATTGCACTCCTGAACGAGTAAGAACGGAAACAATGTTTAGGGTAATGCAGAATAAAAAAGGTATAGCAAACAGATCAAACAAAAGTAGCAAAAGCATACCATGTACTCGAAAACAAAGTATAGAATATCATTTTCCCGGATGACTTCCTTCAGCTTCACAATGTTTGGATGGTTCATTCTGCTAAGCGACTAATATGAGAAAAGAGAGGAATCAGCAAACATACAAGAAGAAAGATTGAGAACATTTTCGGTGAAGGAGTAACAATACCTTCACTTCTCTCAGATTAATACATTCTTCCCAAGAGTAATACTTCTTCTTCATCTTTTTAATCGCAACCTGTTCATAGGAAAAACTTCAGTACCATAAAAAGCCTTGATATCTCAGAGAAAACAACTTACCACTTCACCCGTCTGTTTATTGACAGCTCGCCAAACATTCCCAAAAGTTCCATCACCAACTTCTTTGATTAAATTATACCTATGGTTGCATAAGGCATCGAAAAGTAAAAAGGTAATATATAAATCAAGGGGTCTGAAGCCAAAGATAAGAGAAAAACATGCTAGAAATCAAACCTACCTCTCCATCTCCTCTACAGTATATTATCTCCTTTGGTTTTTGTCTCTAGAGAACTGAAATGTTTCTATAACTTCAATCTTCCACTTGTTCGTATGCCAGCAAAACTCCAAGATTCTCCCGCAGGGTAGGCTGGCCGTTTTTTACTTATGAAAACCAATTGGTTGACCATCAAGGTAAAAGAAAGACAGCAAGAGAAGAAGACAAAACATGTTGGGAACTGGAAGACTCAATGAAGAATGAACCAACAAGTAGGAATGTTGAGAACAATTCACTCAAGAGGTTCGGAGACTCAGAAGACAACACTATCAAAGCTACAACATGTCAAAAGTTGAAAAGAAACTGATATACATCCTTGTTCAGTCTTCTACAAGAACCAGATATGGAATAGGGACTAACAGGATTTTTTTTTACTCTAGGGACCAGGTTTAGATGAGAGACTCTCGGCCTATTCGAAGGAATGATAACTTGCAGACATCAACCCTGCACAAAACAAAGGTGCCACACAAACAATCTTGTTTCAACAAATATATGCGGTAAAAGAAAATTCAGCAGTGATATAATAAGATGTAAGTTTGGAGTATATGATAATATCCTTTAACTCTATCATATAGTATTCCTTTTTGAGATTTCCTAGATTCTTCATAGCACTTTTTTTCCTTCTCTAAATTTCTTTCTTTTTTTTTCACTAAACTACTAATATTCCAATAATATTCAATTTTTTTTTCTAAGATTTTTCATATAAAAGCTCCATATTTGTTTCAGGAATAGTTGAATCTCAAGAGAGATAATCTTCAAATTAATCCAAAAACACCACGTTTCAAACTGAATTGGGAACGATTGCAACTCTTTTTTTAATACTCGCTTTATATTGCTCTATTGAAAATAATAGAGTCGAAGAGAAAAAAAGACATACCTGACTCGCACCTTCCATAAAGATGGCGGAGAACACTAAGTGCAGATGACGAAAGAGCCAACAAGGAAGTCTGAAGGCGCAAGAAACCGCAAATCGAGTGCTTCTTGCAGTGACAAAACCCGAAAGTGGTAGCAGCCAGAGCACATGTAATCTAGTTCCATGTCTCAAAAAGAAGCAAATCCACTACAAGTGTAACCTGATAATGAACACAAACAGCAGTAAGAAGAATCAATATCAGAAGCTACATGGAATTAGAAACAATAACGATTTAATAGCAAATGAAATCCAGTTCCAATAGACTCCTAGGAATATCAGGAAACACAATAACAAAACCATAATTGCAAGCAATGAAGAACAGAGTATATCCCACAGAATCGTAACCCTAAAAATCTATTTAGAAACAATTCGCCAAGATCTTTGATTAACCTCAAGGGACAATAGGCATAAGCTCCGTCACGGGAAAAGACTTTATCCAGAAAGGTTCTCCTTCCCAAACTCCACCGCTCTATCTCCTCGCCGCGTATTTTTGTGAGGTTCTTTCGTGATAGTTACTGATAATAAACAAAACGAAACCTACTTTTGGAATATCTCACCGCTCTATCTCTCGTGATAAAAGGAATATTTTATCGTTAGTCAGCAATGTTATGGTCGTGTCTTGTGGGTTGTAGTTCATCTCGACCCTACATTAACAAATTACATGCAAACCGTTGATTTAATCGTTGATGACGTCTTCACTAATTTGAACCGTGAGATTTTGAAAATTTTGATGACCGGCTTCTCCAAACATTTATCCCTTTTTTTTTTCCGCTGCCCATGTGAACTAGATTAAGGGCCTGACTTGTTTAACCGCAGCGGTTGCGGTTGCGGTTGCGGGAGTTTGCGGATGCGGGTGGTTGCGGTTTCTAGCGGTTTTAAGAGATTTGTACGACTGGTTCTGCGGTTAAAAATTGGTGCGTTTGCGGGATACTTATGACTGGTTAACTACCAAGTGCAACAGCGGTTAAATAATAAATTAACAATATTTACATTTTATACAATTATAAAAATATCAAAAATAATAATATTATAATAAATATAAAAGTTATATTTAGAAAGTTATAGTTTAATTTTTTTTAAATATAGAAAATATTTTTATTTTAAAGTTTTATAATATTAATTAAAATTTAATAGATATATTTTAGCATTTTTATAATTCTAATTTAATTTTTTTATTGAATATTTTTATTTTTGTATTTATATTGTTTTGGAAAAAAAGAAATTTTTTTTATCCTCCCGCAACCGCCCGCAACCGCAAACGCTAGCTGTAACCAGCTTTTGAATTTATGAGGTTCGGAGCGATTTGGAGCGGTTTGGAACGGTTTGGAACGGTTTGAGCGATTGTTGCAAAACGCCAACAACCGCTACCAACCGCAAAAGCTGCGTTTGCGGGTGGTAGCGGGAAAACCAGTCATGCCAATAGCGATTCTCCGAATAGCATTTTTTCTGTCCGAATTTGATTTATATGAGAACAAATATGTTTTCTATTTTTTGCATCTTTTACTAGCCCGTTCGCATGACCGAATATAAGATAGCCTCACATCTTCAAAATTTTCCCCTGGTTTTCACAACACTTTAATTTCTGTCGCAAAAATTAACCAATTCATCAGGTTCGTGGTCATATCCTCCAAATCCGAATAATCCGTCTCGAACCTTATCGAAAACATCTTCCTGTCTCATATATCCTTTTGTTATTCTCTCTGCTTTTCTTTGCTTTGCTTTCCTTTTTTATTTTTTTTTCCTTTTGTAACATGCTTTGCTTTCCATGCCAACAAGTTGTTACACGTGATAAACATGAAACCTCCTAATCTCTACTAATAAAAGGGAGCTTTTGAGGCTCCATAGGACGTCCACATCAGAGGAAAAAATTTCTCCCAAAAGATGACACGTGGCATAAAATATAGTTTTACATTTTAATATTAATTATTTTCGAAAATTGTAAAAAATATGTAAACATACAGCATTAAAAAATGAAAAAACTACATTAAACATATGTAAGATTACTATTTTTCACTTAAAAAAAAAAGATGGCTTATCTCCATAATGTAACACTACCGTTTTATAAAAAAAAACAAAAAACATTATATATAATTTCGAAAATAATAATTATATGTAAAACATACAACATAAAAATGGAAATACTACAATAAACATAAATATGTTTGACTATTTGTCCAAGTTCTTCTATTAAACATTGCCGTTTTACATTAAAAATAGAAAAATACGTAAAAATTTAAACATCTATCTTAAAATATAAAATATAGACATTAACTAAATATAAAGTATAAAAAAGAGAAATACTAAATATATAAAAAAATAATAAGTAAATATTATAAATATATAAATATACGAATTATATATACAATAATAAGTAAATGCACAATTTTTTAAAAATGAAAAGAGTATATTAAATATTAAACATCTATCTTAAAATGTAAAATATAGATATTAAGTAAATAGAAAATATAAGAAAAAGAAATAAACAACTTAAAAACAATGAAAAAAGTATATTAAGATTTAAACATCTATCTTAAAATGTAAAATATAGATATTACGCAAATAGAAAGTATAAGAAAAGGAAATACACAATTTAAAAAAATGGAAAAAGTACATTAGTATTTAAACATCTATCTTAAAATGCAAATCAATCTTAAAATATAAAATTATTAGTAAATAGAAAGTATAAGAAATAAAAACACACAATATAAAGAAAAATAAATAATAAGTAAATATATAATATAATCTCGAAAGATGACACGTGACATTAAACATATGTAAGATTACTATTTTTCACTTAAAAAAAAGACGGCTTATCTCCATAATGTAACATTACCGTTTTATAAAAAAAACAAAAAACATTATATATAATTTCGAAAATAATAAATATATGTAAAACATACAACATAAAAATGGAAATACTACAATAAACATAAATATGTTTGACTATTTGTCCAAGTTCTTCTATTAAACATTGTCGTTTTACATTAAAAATAGAAAAATACGTAAAGATTTAAACATCTATCTTAAAATATAAAATATAGACATTAACTAAATATAAAGTATAAAAAAGAGAAATACTCAATATATAAAAAAAAAATAATAAGTAAATATTATAAATATACGAATTATATATACAATAATAAGTAAATGCACAATTTTTTAAAAATGGAAAGAGTATATTAAATATTAAACATCTATCTTAAAATGTAAAATATAGATATTAAGTAAATAGAAAATATAAGAAAAAAAAATACACAACTTAAAAACAATGAAAAAATATATTAAGATTTAAACATCTATCTTAAAATGTAAAATATAGATATTACGCAAATAGAAAGTATAAGAAAAGGAAATACACAATTTAAAAAAATGGAAAAAGTACATTAGTATTTAAACATCTATCTTAAAATGTAAATCAATCTTAAAATATAAAATTATTAGTAAATAGAAAGTATAAGAAATAAAAATACACAATATAAAGAAAAATAAATAATAAGTAAATATATAATATAATCTCGAAAGATGACACGTGGCATAAAATATAGTTTTACATTTTAATATTACTTATTTTTGAAAATTATAAAAAATATGTAAACATACAGCATAAAAAAATAGAAAAACTATATTAAACATATGTAAGATTACTATTTTTCACTTAAAAAAAGACGGCTTATCTCCATCATGTAACATTACCGTTTTATAAAAACAACAAAAAACATTATATATAATTTTAAAAATAATAAATATATGTAAAACATACAACATAAAAATGGAAATACTACATTAAACATATGTAAGATTACATTTTACATTTTTATTTTAAGAAAATAATATGTAAACATACAACATAAAAATGAAAAAACTACATTAAACATATGTAAGATTACCATTTTTCACTAAAACAAAAAAAAGACGGCTTATCTCCATAATGTAACATTACTATTTTGTAAAAAGAAAATTATATATAATTTCGAAAATAATAAATAATATGTAAACATACACCATAAAAAATGGAAATACTACATTAAACATATGTAAAATTACCATTTTACATTTAAAATAAAAATAATATGTAAACATACAACATAAAAAAATGGAAAAACTACATTAAACATATGTAAGATTACCATTGTTCACTAAAAAAACGGGTTATCTCCATAATGTAATATTACCATTTTATTAAAAAAAGAAAAAAAAACATAAATATAACTATTTGACTATTTATCCAAGTTCTTCTATTAAACATTGCCGTTTTACATTAAAAATGGAAAAATACGTAAAGATTTAAACATCTATCTTAAAATATAAAATATAGACATTAACTAAATATAAAGTATAAGAAAGAGAAATACTCAATATATAGAAAAATAAATAATAAGTAAATGTTATAAATATATAAATATACGAATTATATATACAATAATAAGTAAATGCACAATTTTAAAAAAATGGAAAGAGTACATTAAATATTAAACATCTATCTTAAAATGTAAAATATAGATATTAAGTAAATAGAAAATATAAGAAAAGGAAATACACAATTTAAAAAAATGGAAAAATACATTAGTATTTAAACATCTATCTTAAAATGTAAATCAATCTTAAAATATAAAATTATTAGTAAATAGAAATTATAGGAAATAGAAATACACAATATAAAGAAAAATAAATAATAAGTAAATATATAATATAAGTGAATACCAAATTTAAAAAATGGGAAATTACATTAAGATTTAAAAATATATATTAAAATTTAAATATAGATATTACGTAAAATGAAAGTATAACAAATGGAAATATACAATTTAAAAAATGGAAAACGTACATTAAGATTTAAACATCTATCTTAAAATGTAAAATAGAGATATTAAGTAAATTAAAAGTACAAGAAATGGAAATACATATACAGGAAAATAAATAATAAGTAAATAATGTAAATATATAATATATGAATTATATATGTAATAATAAGTAAATACACAATTTTTTTAAAAATTGAAAAAGTTCATCAAGCATTAAACATCTATCTTAAAATGTAAAATATATAATATAAGTAAATACACAATTTAAAAATGGAAAAAGTACATTAATATTTAAATATCTATTTAAAAATATAAAATATAGATATTACGTAAATAAAAATGTAAGAAATGGAAATAAACATTTTAAAAAATGGAAAAAGTACATTAAGATTTAAGCATCTATCTTAAAATGTACTTCTATCTTAAAGTGGTAGTAAATTATATAAAAATGGAAATACCACATTAAACAAAAAAAATGTATAGTTTTACATCAAAAAAGTCCCTATAAAACTCATTATTCCATCCACATCAATCTCACACTATTAAGGAAAATTTCAAAGCACTCGAGCAAAAAAATGGTTTCACTATCAACTCTTGCCGTACCAAAAACCTTTAATGACCTTGAATGAGATTTTTTTATAACAACAAACTTTTTGTTATGTGGATTCATTGTTGGGAAACCCACAACTTCCAAAAGCCAAACTTATTCATGGGAATTGAATTGTTTTTCATAGACTCAAAGGTATTCTTACAAATTTAAATTAATCTAATCCATAATTTTATTGTTAATATTCATACTAACTCTTTCATGATCAAACCATTTCAGTTAATAACCATTCAAGCGTTTATCCCGAAACACTTCCTTCCTCGCCGAATCAAGTATTGGTTCATATTGGTTTAGTATTGTTTTTGGTTTACTAACCGGTTTAGGATGGTCCTATTGTAAATATAATTTAAGTTGGTTTAGCATATATTATGTTTAAAATAACTTAAATTAAATAATAATAATAATATTATGCTTAAAATATAATTTTAGAGACTTTTCAAATATAGTTTACAGAACATTATAGGTGATGAATTTAATTTATTAAATTCGTTTATTACTTAAAACTAAGTTTAAAAAAAAACGTACTGAGTTATAAATATCAATGATGGATTGGTGAGTATAACATGAAGACAAAAATATAAATATCTGATTTTCAAGATAAGAAATTCAGCTTTTATTCAAATACTCAATATATAATATCTTAAATTATTTTTTAAAAAATATACATAATTTATATATTTAGATTAATCTTCCAAACTTAAACTATTATATTATATATGAATAATGTTTTTAAATAAAAATAATTTCTGATTTAAAATAAAAATAAAAACAACAAATGTTTATTTTCAAATAATGAATGTAATTTACATTATAATATCATTTAACAAGTATTAGATACGTTTTGATATATCATTATTTTCTATTTCCAGAAAACAATAAATTGTTAAACATCAATATCATCTAGGTTAAGTATACGAACAACAAAAATTCAAACATCACAAAAAATATTTACATAACCATTATAATACAATAATTTAATCAAAAATACAATTAAAAAATATTAAAAATAATAGTTATATACTTAATATTTGAAAATAAAAGATATTTTTGCTAAAATTGTACCTACCTGGCCAAGGAGATCGACCATCATTTTACGGATCGATCGAATGTTGAGCATGTGGTCGATCCAAAAATACTCTGCAGTTTAATAAAATCTCTAAAACATTTATTCCAACACTCAAAAGATAGTTTTGTTAAATATGATAACTAGATAGCCAATAAAATTACAAAAAAATATTTAAATAGTAAAAAATATGTTAATTTAACGTGTTAAAATTTAAAAATAAATTTTAATTATGACATGCATTTTAACATTTATATAAATATAAATCATAGCCTAAATATAAATAATTTAACAACTTCAATTAGAAAAAAATAAAAATCCCGGGCGTAGCCCGGGTTAATCCCTAGTCTGAGTTATCACATAATAAGCCTTCAACATCGTAGATTTATAAAATCAACTTCGTCCAACTATATGGGCTTTAAATATACGAAAGCCCAATCTAAAAAGGCCCAATACTAATTTCCAGCATTGTTTAATTTCACCTCCTCTACACACAGAAGGAAGAGTACGAGACAAATCGGGAGAGGAGCAATGGAGTTTTACGACGAAGACAAGCCAAGATTCGTCTTCCAATCTCGTCCTTCCTCTTCTCGCCGCAAGACGGAGGACGAGGAGGAGGAAGATCATAAAGCCCCTAGCAAGATCTTCATCTCAATCTCCGTCGTTATCTCCCTCCTCACTCTATCACTCTCCTTCTTCTACTTCGAATCCGAGCCTGCCCAATCGCTTCTCTTATGGCTCGCAATCTCCTTCCTCGTCGGTCCTTTCGCGCCTCCTCCCCTCACCGGTGGCAAAATCCGCGTCGGTTACGGTCAGATCTTGGAGCCGGAGGAGATCAAGGAGGAGCACTCGACGGATAACGAACGTGAATCGAGGAGGAACAAGCGATCTAATAAAGTGACGAAGAGCGAGAAACCGCCGGAAAATCCACATCCGGTAAAAGTGGATCGCGATCGGAGTGAGATTCATGGATCTGTGAAGGAGTGGAGTGAAGAAGAGATGGAGATTCTGAAGAAGCAGCTGGTAAAGCATCCGGCGGGGAAGCCTGGGCGGTGGGAGGCGGTGGCGGCGGCGTTTGGAGGGAAGTACAAGACGGAGAATGTGATCAAGAAGGCGAAAGAGATTGGGGAGAAGAAAGTCTACGAGAGTGATGATTACGCTCAGTTTCTGAAGAACAGGAAAGCTTCTTCTTCGGATCCGAGATTGGGTGAAGAAGAAGAAGAAGAAGACGCGGGAGGAGATGAGGAGACTTGGAGTAATGGAGAAGACATTGCTCTGCTCAATGCTCTTAAAGCTTTTCCGAAAGAAGCGGCCATGAGATGGGAGAAGGTTGCAGCTGCTGTGCCTGGGAAGAAGTCCAAGGCAGCTTGTATGAAGAGAGTTACTGAGCTTAAGAAAGGGTTTCGGAGCTCCAAGTCTGGAGCCAATTAGTTAGCGAGAGAAGTTGATTTTGAGAGACTCTTGTTAGTTACATGTTTTCTGAATAATTGGAAGATGATAATCACTATTCTTGGGTTAATGTTGTTATGTTGAATGACATGTTCTTGGGATAATGTTGTTATCTAGAATGAGAGTAAGGAGAAGAAACTCTAGTGAAACCTACTCTTTAGGTTATGGCTCGTCTACTTTTATCCAGTGGTTGTATGATTGATGGTTGGTAAAAGTGTTTTTTATTTTCTTTGGTTTATTGAAAGGCATACTATAGTGGTTTGGGGAGAGGGAAAAGGGGTGTGAACTTGGCATGAAAATGGTTTAGATGTTCATAGTTGTTTTCGGTTTATGATTGATTTCGTACCAAATAAAGGAAAACTCATTAGCCCAGTTCACAAACAAGTCTATAATGTCCACTAATCTTGTGTCGTTGGATCAGATAATCATAACGACAAAACGGCATGTGATCCCATCTCCATTACCAAATAGTCACGGTTTTCGGTTTGGTTTCTCACCGAATACAACCACGTGCTTCATACAAAAAAGTCAACAACAAAATACTTTAACAACCGGCAATCACTTATCAAGTTCTCGCCTTCTTGGTTTGTAGCAGTTCATGCTGGCGTGCCTTTCATAGCTATGCTCAGGAAGTCTGTGCTGATGCCGAAAATAGCCGTGGCTTTGACCATTGGAGCTTCCATCGTGGGACAGGTCATTGAGTCAAGAGCTGAACGTTACCGTCTCAGAGCGTTAGCTGCGAATACAGTTGCTGAAACATCTACTGTTACCGCGGGTTCTGGATACAACCAGATCTCTGATGATTCCGGCTTTGCTAAAGGACATTATTGGTTTGGTTTGGTTTGCTGAAGTAATCCAAATTCTCTGCGTAGAACATCCAATGAAGAGGTGTCTCTGCTTCCTAACGTTTCAATATCGGAGTTAGATGAACCAGACGTATCACTGGAACTCTCTACGTTTATTGTGTGAGAATTTGCTTCTTCTGTTCGTTAGTTAATTTATTGCCTCTAGTAGAATAGTTCAGCTTTTTAGCTTACACAACTGTTCCTTTAACACGGGGTTCATCACTATAAGCTTCTAGGGAGTGCGTAATGAGCGAGATTAAGATAAATGAAATGAACAACTACAGCTTCTTTAAGTCGTTATGCTTACAACAGAGTCTTTAAGAACAATTATCTTTCTGAATAAGCAAAAATATGAGATACAGAGGCAACTTCCATTTCGTAAACCTGGCCGCAGAAGTTATCGAGCTTTTTCCTCTAAACTTACGACTCGAAGATCCCTGGAAATAAAATAAAACGATGAAGAAACATTAGATTACACTTCAATAGATAACAAACGAAGAATCAATGGCTAAACATTAACCAGAAACTAGCTATAGTCTCTCATACGGTCAATTCACCTGGTTCTGGACGAGGCTTGGCTTTTCAGTAAATCTCATCATCAGGTATCTCAGGAGTCAAGAACTTCATCGGATCTTTGCTAATCTCCTCATAGTTCACCCTCGGTTTCACCCTATCAGGAACAGGCTCCAGAGGAATGATGCTGTCCCCATCAATAACTCCATCGATCAAACCATACTCCACCGCTTCAATCGGAGACATGTACCGGTCCCTATCAATATCCTTCAGAACCTGCTCAAACGAACGGCTAGTACACCCAGCAATAATGCTTGTGACATTGTTCTTGTTGTGCATAACTTCTTTAGCTTGAATCTCAACATCAATAGCTTGACCGCTCGCACCTCCAAGAGGCTGATGAATCATTATCCTCGTGTTGGGCATAGCAAAGCGCTTGCCTTTAGTTCCCGCACCGAGAATGATGGAAGCTGTTGATGCAGCAATGCCGAGAGCAATCGTGGAAACATCAGCTCTCACAAGTTGAACCACATCGTATATAGCCATCGTTGCACTACACAGATAACAAAGGGACATAAAGTTAGATAACTCAACGCAATCAAACACTAGTAAACAACAAAACTGATATCACTTGAAGTCACAGAAAAGGTTTGAACTTTCATTAACGATGGTTAATTTATACTTCGGAGACACTTCAATTCACAAAATTGAATTACTTAGCGATGCCAACTAAAACGCTAATGATCTGACCTAACTTGCGAGGGCAAAGCTAAGAAGCTAAAGACTGAAACTTTTTGCTACTAAGGAAGAAACCCAGATGGAGAATCAACCTGAGGGAGCCACCAGAGGAATTGATGAAGAGTTTGATGTCTTTCTTAGGATCTTTAGCATCTAACAGCAGCAACTGACTCATGATGGCGTCGGCGACGAAATCGTCGATACTGCTACCGAGGAAGACGATTCGTTCCCTGAGGAGAAGACCCATGACGTCGGATTCGGCGCCGCGAATAGCTGACTCCTGGGTCTGCGACATCTCGATTGAAGCGTTCGCGAATCTCAGTGGAGTTCTCAAGGGAGGCGAAATGAGTTTGGTGGGTTTGAGGGAGAGGTTGTTGGGTTTGGAGAAAGAAGAGTAAGAGGCGGAGGAAGATGAGCTGAGTCTTGACGAAACGAGGGAAGGTTTGAAGGAGGAGGAGAGAGATAGGGTTGTCATGGCTGAAGCGAGAAGAAGAGTTTTGGGAGACGAATTGGGGAAAGTGGATTTGATAAAACTCTCGAGGAGGAGGAAAGAGACACCCGACTTATCGACCCGGTATATGTTGGGTATGGGCCAGACCCTCCCAAAAGCCCCACAGGATAGCTGAGGCCCATTAATGAAAGCCTCAGCTATGAGGCCCATTAATGAAAGCCCGCTCGGCCCAAAGGCATCTCCAATCTCATCGCCAACCCTCTCTCATCTCTCTGTCCCTTCCTTGGCCACATAAAATTAACCGTCGTCACCGGAGCTCCGATCCTCGCCATTCGACAACATGTCTCTTTCCGATGATGAAGACGAGTGCTTCGCCCGCTTCCTCGAATCAGAAGTCTCCTCCGTATTTTTTTTCTCAATTATCATTTTATTTTTTTCAGTTTCATGTAATAAGATTGCAAATCTGATGTTTTTCGTGTAATTCATATTATCTTTGATTTTATTACATCGAATCTGGGTTTGGTCTGTCTTAATCAAGATCAGATACATCTGGTTCATGTTTTCATATGAAAGGTTGATTCTTTGTGTTTTTAATAGGTTGAGGACGAAGATAAAACGAAAGAACCTGAACCAAAACGACAACGTATTGACAAGGACAAAGCAAAGGTTGTAGACAAGGATGGAGATCAGAAGGAAGATGGTAGCAACAGAGATAGAAATGTTGTAAAGAGAATAGAGAGTGGAGTTTTCAGCAAAGTTCCTACAGAGCTGTTTCGTCATATCTTCAAGTTCTTATCCTCTGAGGTGGTACTTATTGTTCATTTTGTATTCTCAAGCTATAGTTTTGTGATTCGTTTCTTGATAATCTTGAGGGTTGCGTTTGATCTAAATTGTTTGAATGTGATTATTACAGGATCTTCTATCATGCTCTTTAGTGTGTAAATTTCTCAACTTTGCTGCCTCTGATGAATCCTTATGGCGTCGCCTGTAAGCTCTCTTGGATCTTTCAAAATCAATCCTTTGTACTCAAAAACGTACACCTTTGATTGTTTTTTTTTTTGCAGATACTGTATCCGGTGGGGTCTAATGCCTTCAACTAGAATGTTACGTGAGTGTGCTTGGAAGAAGCTTTATATCGATGTGAGTTGTTTTGTTTACATTTTGTTTGTGACATTGTTGAAGAGTACATAAATGGTGCTGTGAGTTGGTATTAGAGGTGTCATTCTTTTCTCATTGTTGAAATTTAGCGTGACGAGAAGGACATGATTGAACTTGTCAGAAGCTGTCCGACGGATTTCAAAGAGTATTACATTCAAATGCAAGCAGCTAAGCGAAGCCAAGCACCTCTTGTGGCCCAGGTAACTTGTGCATCTCATAGTTGTTGTTTTGTGTTGTTTTCTCCAACTACGAATCATAGTTTGATGTATTCTCGCAATGCTTTAGATGGTGGATGACCAGATAGTTCTTGACAAAACTGTACTTGACAAAGTATCTATGTGGAAGAAAAGCAAAGGACTTCCCGATAAGGCTGTTGTTGGCCATGTTTGTTTGGGAACAAAATGTGATTACCATCAGATCGACGACGTTTTCATATGCCAAGAGACTGGAAATGTTCATGGTATGAAATGAAAAGAGCGCTGTAAAAAGAATATGAATTTGCTTGTGTTGTTTAAACTTAACCTTTTGTGTTTTATGGTCTTGTAAACAGTATGTGATGACAACTGCAAGGAAGTAATATTTTGTCGGGAGAGTGGGAACATGGTGTGTACTATCTCAGGGCTTTGTTCTGAAAGTTTGCTCGTACAAGATGATTCAGACGCAGATGAGGAAGAAGCTGAACAAGAAGCTGAAGTATTAACAGGAAGAGGCCGTTTTGGTACATATCTGTCTCCTTCTGCTCCTTTTCCGTTTATACTCTTATCTCCAACATATAAGTGAACGGTGGTGATGTATCTACTTAGGTCGAGCTTTTGAATTTGGATACAACTGCGAGAGTGAGCAGGAGTTAGATCGCTCCTTTGGGTTCTGCTGATCAAAAGTCTCAGACTTTTCGTTCAGTTTCAGAATCTTTACTGTCTCAATACCAAGTCTGCATGTGTTCTTCACGGTAAAACATCTGTGGAGTGCAATGAATCAAAAGTAGATGATGTTTTCTTTGTAGTCTTTATGTTTCTTTGTAATTTATGCAGATCTGTCTGTAATTTGCTATACAATCGCCCTTACAAAAATGTTTACATGTAGTGATTAAGTTCCATCTTTCTCCAGTATATGATGTTGGTAATTAGTTGATTGATTCCACAATAATGCGTCAACTAAATTTCTATTATCATTTTAATATATCAATTTTTATACATCTGACATTCTGACATAATATATTAACTTAATTTTCTGATTTTCATTTGACTCTTAAACTTCATTTTTTATCTATTAGAACCTTTTTTTTGAACCGCATATCAATACTATTAAAACAGAAGCAATTTTTATCTACTTACAAATAGTCTAGGTTGGACAATTATATTTAATTACATTTTCTATTATTCTACTCATATCTAATTTAATTGTTAAATATACATTATACCTAAAATTAAGGAACTAACTAACTAATCTATTATTTTTTAAACTAATGAATTTAATTTATATTAATTCAAAATTCAAATAACTAATCAATTATGTTTTAGTTATTAATATAATAAATAATTATATATATATATATATTCATTCGTATATATACAACTATATATTAATCCAAATGCAAAAAAAAAAAATTGTTCAAAACCCTCACCAAATACATAAAAATATAATTCTTATAGTAGAGTACTAAAATATATATAAATACATATTATAAAATAAATATTAACAGTAATTATATGATGAAACATGTTACTATTGATAGTTTTATGAATATATTTTTTACGGATTACTCAAACAGACATAAAATATATATATCAAATATATACTAATTGAACAAATATATTAACACAAATATATCATAAAACATTACATTAACATAAATCGAAGCCAGAGAGTAAGAGTCAATATTTTAATTGTTTAAAAATAAAATTATATATATAAATTATAAAAAAATTAAGAACTAAATATATTAAAAATATATATCAAAATTAAAATAATAAATATTTACATTTCTAATGCGAATAATGAAATTAAATTTTAAATTTAAAATAAGCCATAGACAAAACATCAAAAAGTATCTAATAACTAAATAAACAATTATACTTTTTTTTTTGAAAACGTAAATCATTAATTTGTAATAGACGTATACACATTATTGATGCTCAAATCTATTTTATTTTTAATATGCATCCACTCAAATATTAATCCATTAACAAGATGGAATTTTAGTTGGACTAAAATTGTATTAAAATTGGAATATCAATTTCATAATATATTCACTATTCTTCTGAACGTTTATGAATATATATTACAATACTCAAAATATAATAATAAATCAAACCGGATTACATATTGGGTCATCTATCAGTTCAACCGATAACCAGATCTCGGGTTTTAGCGGTTGTTACGGGTTTTATAGAATTTTTAAATAACAGTTTTTTTAAAACTAAAATGGATTACTTATGAACTACCGAATTTGGCAATTTAACTGCGGATCGGATCGGGTTTCAAAACATTGAATATAATGTTTCATTCGTAATATCTAAGTGTAGATACAATTAAAATACAAATTTATATCAAATAAATTTGGAATGTTTCGAAAATAATCCCGCGCTTTGAAAGCGCGGGTCAAAATCTAGTCTATACTATTAAAGCAGGATCCTATTGTTCTTTTTACATAAGCATGCACTTTCCTTTACTAACATTGCATGTTTCATTAATGGCAATCAAGTAATATAAATAACACATCTATATTGGGTCATTATTTTCGGATCCAGTCCACATCATATCTCTCTTGGACCATTTGGGCCGATTAAGAAATCAGATCTAATTCTCACATTTTTTTCCTTTGGCCATTGAGTCCAAGTTCGAATAATATTTTTCAACTATTCTTAATTATTATTATTTTTTTCTTAATATAATTTAAGCATTCATAAAAATAATTGAATTTTTTCATTGAAAAGTATAAATCTTTATTAAAAGTATATAATTTTTTTAATTAAAATATTAACCAGATAATAAATTAATTTATCAGAGTTATACCAAATTAATTCATTAAAGAAATAAAGTTTAATTTTTTAAGCATAAATTGTCATTTAAAATGAAATACGATAAATAAATATAAAAAGTTTAAGTCTTTTATAAAATAAAACACAAATATATGAAAATCTGACATTTACTAAATATCTGTCAATTGAAAAAAAAAAAAAAAACCTCCGCGCTTTGAAAGCGCGGATCAAAATCTAGTCTACTCTATTAAAATAGAGTCCTATTTTTTTATCTACCATACACAAGTCTATATTAGACTATTCATTAAAAATTTAACTAAACATCCTAAAATTACTCATATATAATATTCTCCTAACAAAAAAAAACATCTAAACAATAACATTTCTAAAAAAATATAAATATATTGTCATTAGGTAATTATCATTTGACTGTTTATCATATTTAATATTGACCATATTTTATATATTTCAGTAACTAATTTTGAAATTAAATAGTATAGCCCAATTCTTTTTAAACTATCAAATTAAATTTTTATGTAAAACAAAATAAATAATATTTTATTGGCTGTAACATTTTATGTTTGATATTTTAGTAAAATAAAAACATTAAACTGAAATATAAAATATTAAATAAAATAATATTTTAAAATATAAAATAATAATTTCATTTATTCACATAAAAATATTTCGAGAATAAGTATAAGAAATATATGTATTATGTATATATGGATATATGTATATATATATGTATAATTAATTGTGGAATTTACAATTTTTGTGGAACCCCATAGATAAAGATTCTTAAAAAAAGGTTTTAAGAATTCTTAAAACCCCTTATTTATGGGGTTCTACAATAATTGTGGATTCCATAATTATTTACATATATATATACACATAATACATATATTAAGAACTCTAACAGGAAGAACCCCAATCGAAGATGGTCTTACCTTTTGATGTTTCTCTCTGCTAATGTTTAGCTGTTAATTAATTTTTGCAGCAAGAGATTTTTCCAAAAAAACACCGATGCTGGTGCTCCAAGAGCATTATTAACTCAGCACCCCATTTGGGATGTTTATTTTTCTCTTTTTTCTTTTTTTTTCTTTTTTCTGATTAAAAAAAAATTAAAACCACTCAATTTTTGAAAATAGTGGGACCCACCCATCCATTATTTTATTTTTATTTTTAAAGCTCCCATGGTTAAGCTTCCATGGTTAATGATGGCCTAAAGAGCTTAAAAGTCTGAAGGGTTTTAATGTGGGATAGTTAGTTGAGAGGGGTGTACAGAAGTCAACCCATATTAATTTGCATATTAATTTTGATAACTCTTTAGCTTTGTATTGATTTCGATCCAATTGGAATCTTATTTTACTTTGTATTAATATCCTAATAAATATAGTCAAAAGAACAGATCTCTTTCCCATCTTCTTAAAAATTATGAGCTCTGCCTTTGTAAATATAGTAAATCATAATCTTTTAGAACCATCTTTTTGAACATCTATATGATATAGAAAAATTATATGAATACTAGCTAATACACATTCATAACAAAAATACACTTTAAAAGATATTACTAAGCAAATAACAAATAAGGAAATTTCAACAAATTTCTAACAGTTAAAATTTAAAATAGATTATAAATGATTATGTTATGCATGAAATCTACTAAAAATTTTAGAATCAATTATATCAAATTTGTACCATATCTCAAATATTCTCACAGTTTTCATGTAATAAAGAAAAATAAATGAAAGTTAGTTACTTTACTTTTTTGAACGAAATTAGATAATTTACTATAGATTATAACTAAAAGCTTCGTCAGAAAAATAATTTTTTTTTTCATGTATTATACACCCATATCAGCTTCAGTACTACATATTATAGTCAATTAAATGAAGTTTTATAAAAGTTTTAGATTTTTAAATAAATCAAATATTAATTAGCATTAGTACAAATCATCATCTTAATTTATTGTACCTATTATTAATAAAACTATTTGATATTAGTCAGAATTCATCGAATATTTACAATGTTTTTTAAAATATGAATATTTTTTTATATATCTTCTCGGTTGATCCAGTCGGCTCCGGGAGGAACACACTTAATGCTGTGAACTTGCTATCACACTATCAGTTCAGAGTTCGGAATAATCTTCCGACTAATATAAAATTATCTTATACAATTTTAGAAAACAAAAACAAAAATTCATTCTGATACAAATATGTTTCTAGTAAATAACAATTATACATCCAATAAGTCACTGATAAGTAAGATCTAAAATTAAATACTAAACACATAAATTAATTGCTTATGTCACTCAAATAACGATATAACTACGAAATATGATTAAAAAATTCTTAATAGTATTTATATGCATCTAGAAATTTATACAACAATAATTAAAAAATATTATATTTACAAATACAATGTTATACTTTATAAATCTATATTATTATTTGTGAAGTGCTTTCGTATTCGAGTTCTCACATTAAAAGTTAGATTGATTAATATCGTTTATACCTTTAGTGAATAGAATATAGTATAAATTAGCCATAAAATAAAAATGAATTTGATTTTTTGATTAGATTGAGTGATTAAAATTAATAATAATAATAATTACCCAAAATCTAAAAATATATTTTAATATAAAAACATAATTCATATATAATATATTGTGCTGTTATCTAAAAAATATTTTAATAAAAATGGTTAATATTATAAAAAACAGAAAACATATAACTAAATATTAATCGAGTAGAGTAAAATTATTATTAATTTTGTATAATTGAAAACAGAATATTGACTGGTTTTTAATATTTATTTCTATATAATCTATATAGTGTACAATCAAATTTTGAAGAAAATTATAATATGTAAGAATTTTCAAATGAAAATGTAGATAATAATATATCATTATATTTTTTAACTATTGATTTATTAACAAATAATTATAAAATATTTATGGACCCAAGCGCTAAGGAAAGGAAACACCTGCTAAACAATATAGAGAAAGTTTTTGATGCACCGAATGCAGATAAACACAAACAGAAAAGAAATGTATTAAATATTACAACGACAAAAATGGTAATAAATCTAGAGAACAAGTTTATATACAGACATAATACAGCAACGCACTAGACTCACAAAGGCCAAAGCTGCAAAACTAGGAAGAGAGATGGAAAACAACAAGTCCTCCGGCGACAAGTCTTCACTTAAACCGATCCGTTGCAAAGGTTAGTGTAGAGGAAAGAAAGGCCCTCTATCTATAAGTGTCGTTCATTGACTAGCGTTGACTTTTATGTTTCTATGGCAGCGGCGGTTTGTAGGAAGGCCGGAGAGCCACTAGTGATGGAAGAAATCCTGGTTGCGCCGCCGCAGCCTCACGAGGTTCGGATCCGAATCATTTGTACAGCTCTATGCCACAGTGACATCACCTTCTGGAAACTCGAAGTATTCTCTTTTTTCTTCTCTTCTATGGTTCATGATTTTAGCTATTATTCTCTGTTTACATGAAAAAGTTTATTTAAAATCATTGAAGACATCAAAAACGGAAAAAATGAATTTACATGATGTTATTTCTTGATAAAATGTTTCAGTATTTCACGATTTTCGGTAGATCCAAAATTAGTTCTTTAACGTATGTATCAGACTCAGTATTGACCCAATGACCATTGATAGTATTTTTAATTTTTATTGAGTAAAATATTATCGGAGTTGTCAAAAAATATATATATATATTATCGGATTAATATATTGTGGTCGTTGTTACTTTACAATCAGAGTTATAACGTTTTGTGATTGGCTGTTTACGCAGGTTCCTCCAGCCTGCTTTCCCAGGATTCTAGGCCACGAAGCAATTGGGTTAGTCTATAGTCTATACTATACCCATCCAAATTTTATCATGTTCTAAACCTTTTAAATATGTTACTGATCGAAAACTTTTTAAATATCTTATTGAGATAATATGTACTCTGCATATTTTATGACCGCTAGGTTTCAAGCTTTTACAGAAACAAACAAACAAATATATTTGCAATCCGAAAACATATATTCAGTCTTTTCCCAAAAAAAAATTTAGGTCAACTTCTCTTCAAAATAAATTATTATAGGACAAGTAGCAAAAAGAAAATTCTCTATGTCAATCAAATACGGTGCTTCATTTCAAACCTCACACGAGAGGTTACAACAAGTGGCTTTTGGACTTTTAGGGACTGGGGTGCTAACGTTAAGAAACTTTCGTTGACTACGATAAAGATGTTAGACATCTATTATCGCTATTCAATTAACACAAACATAGATATTAGTTTTTTAAAAATTGTATGGATAGCCAATCATAATGTTTTTCTGCATGTCTAGCAAGAATAGACAGAAGGTTTTGAAAAAATCACTGAGACAACAAGACCACCCAACCCAATCAAACAAACTATGTTTTTTTAACAATATACATTCATAATATCCACCGACACTGAACCGATCTTCCTTGACCTCGTACCACCTAGACTTCCACTTCAACCCCATTCACTCCCGTATGTTTACGGATTATATTCCCCAGTTACTCATAATTTCATGTTTAAAAACAATTATCCAGCCAGACGCACAAAACAGTAAATCAGTTTCCATAGGGCTTGATAAGCATGTTGCCAGTATCAACCAAATATTAAACATGTTACACTTCCCTTAAAGACTTACGTATTGCTCAAGATCACCGCTCCTAAACCAATTGTTGCATAGTTTTTTTTGGCTTTTTGGCTACATTTTGACTAAACTACCTAAACGAATTGTTGCAATTTTTTTTTGTTTTTTTTTTCAAAGTTATGCTTCGAAGGGTCTAAAAACGCAATTTTTTTTTGTTTTTTTTTTAAATGGAACGCAATTTTTATTTTAAACAAATTTATGTCGTGGAATTGAAATTTGAATATACAGAGTTGTGGAGAGTGTGGGTGAAAACGTCACCGAAGTAGTAGTAGGAGACACTGTACTGCCAACATTTATGGCAGACTGTGGTGACTGTGTTGACTGCAAATCTCCAAAGAGCAACTTATGCAGCAGACTTCCCTTCAAGGTCTCACCATGGATGCCAAGATACGAAAACTCCAGTAGATTCACTGACCTGAATGGCAACACTCTGTTTCATTTCTTAAATGTCTCGAGCTTCAGTGAATACACTGTTCTTGATGTCGCTCACGTGGTTAAGATCGATTCTTCTATTCCTCCTAGCCGTGCTTGTCTCCTCAGCTGCGGAGTCTCCACTGGTAAGTCAATAAAACTGTAACAGAGATTTGGCATTTGTTTGATTTCTAATGAATTTTTATTTAGGTGTTGGTGCTGCTTGGAAGACTGCCCAAGTTGAACAAGGATCAACTGTTGTGATTTTTGGACTTGGTTCTATCGGTCTAGCGGTAAAGTCGCAAATTTCAATAAGTTATTTTAATTTTGAGGTGCTGAGTTTGGTTAAGGTTTGTGCAATTTTAGGTTGCTGAGGGTGCAAGACTTTGTGGTGCCTCTCGAATCATTGGTGTCGATATAAATCCTACAAAATTCGAAGTTGGTTAGTGATATTTTATTTTGTCTATAGCTTACCTTGCAAAAATCGTATTAAATCATAATTTGTTTTTTTAGTAAATTAATCATAACTGCTATAAAATCATCATCTTTTTGTAGGCCAAAAATTTGGAATAACTGAGTTTGTAAACTCGATGACATGCGGAAACAAGCGTGTGAGCGAGGTAATGATACTTCGCAGTTGCGTCCATGGAAATGGATAAACATCTATATATTATACGTTTGATTTATATCTTTGTGTTTAGGTGATCAATGAGATGACTGGTGGGGGAGCAGATTATTGTTTCGAGTGTGTTGGAAGCAGTTCTTTGGTTCAAGAAGCGTATGCATGTTGCAGAAAGGTATGATCGCTGATATACGCCTAGAAATAAATTATAAGGTTCAGAGTTTTATTTTTTGGTTGAATCAACGTTTAGGGATGGGGAAAGACGATAACGTTAGGGGTGGACAAGCCAGGTTCAGAAATTTGCTTAAACTCGTCCGATGTTCTTCACAACGGGAAGACTCTAATGGGCTCGTTGTTCGGTGGTTTAAAGGCTAAATCACACATTCCTCTTCTTCTTAAACGCTACATGAGCAAGGAGCTTGAGCTGGATAAATTTGTGACACACGAGATGAAATTTGAGGACATCAATGATGCGTTCCAGCTACTCCTTGACGGGAGATGCATCAGATGTGTGTTGTGGATGGGCTAATGGCGTTTTACCTATTTTCTATCTCTTCATCTTTTAATAAATTTCATATATGTTACATGTTTAAGTTTTTCTTATCATGGTTTGTTATAAAAACAAAATCCAAACAATAAATATAGGGTAATTCTCTCGAATAGCTATTTTTAAGTTTTTGTCACAAAAACAGTTTTCAAAAAAAAAATGACCAAAATAATCTTTTTTATTTTTTAAAATTTTAATATTTAATTTTTATTTTTTAAAATTTAAAACTATATCTTCAAAACCCCACACCTTAATTCTAAATCCTAAGTCTAGATTAGTTAATTCCAGGGTAAAAATATATACCCTTTAATAAAACTTATTTTAGTCATTTTCTACTATTTAGAGCTATTTTGTGACAAAAACTTTTAAAAAAGCTATCCTACAAAAAATTCTTAATAAGATAAAGGTTAAAGCTCGAAAATAAGGATTATTAATCATATGTTGAATTATATAAACTAATGAATAAAAATATTTTGCCTAAAACTTTTTTTTTTTTTTTTTGAACACTGAATAATATAGAAGAAACCCAAACCAAACAAACTAGTTGGTGGGAGCAGAGTACAGAGATGATTTTGCAAGGGCGTCAGCAGCCGAGTTCAAGTTTCTGGAAATGAAAACAAAGGAGATACAATCAAAAGAGAGAGATAGAAACTCGATATCCCGAGTGATTCCGTGGAGATCCGCCGGGTGTTGTTTCGAGGAGATAATAGCAACAAGTGCTTGACAATCTGATTTAATACAGATTCTGGTATAGCCCGCTTCGAGGGCATTGAGGAGAGCTGTTCTGACGGCGAGAGCCTCAGCCATCAGTGGCGATGAAGTGTAGTTGAAGGTACTCGTTCCCTGCTTCAACCACGCATCCCGGTGGTCCGTGAAGATCCATCCACAGCCTGCCTTCTTTGATCCAGCCTGCCAAGCTGCATCAGTAAAACAGACTACAAATGGGGATGTCAGAGTTGGTGGAAGCGTTCGGCTGAGCTGTGGCGAGGGAGATGAATATGGAGATGTTTGCGCGATGCTCCATTCTCTTGCCAATCTGATAGCATTCGCTATGATTTCCTTAGGTGTGAAGACTCTATTCTCAAAGACATAGTAGTTTCTTGCTGTCCAGATTCCCCAAGTAATCCAAGGAAAAAGGTTAGTCGCTACTCCTAATGGTGGCAGATTAGTGGCCGCTGTTGAACCGATGAAAGCTTCCGCAAAGGTGGCATGAAGCCTTGGGTCAAAGGGAGAAGACCAGATGTGTGAGCTCCATATCTGTCGTGTGAAGACACAGTGAAGAAACAAATGATCTGTGGTCTCTGGTTCTCCGCAGTGGCGACATGAGATGTTGTTGAGGATGCCTCGCCTAGCCAAATTTTCTCCAAGCGCTAGTGCTCCTTGCATTATCTTCCAGAGAAATAGATATAGCTTTGGTGGTATTTTACTAGCCCAAATGGATTTGTAAAGGTTCTGATCTGGTAGGGGTCTCGCCTCAACTCTGTTAGCAGCTAACTCCATTGATGCAGCAACATAATATCCAGATTTCGCAGTGTAAACTCCTGACCTCGATGCTAGCCAGACAAACGAGTCCGGAACTCCCATGATGCTCGGTTTTACATTCAGTATGTCAGTCAGATAATTAGGTAGCACTTCCTTGATTCTCTGAATGTTCCAATCTGTATTTCCTCGACATAAAAAGTCCGCCACAACTAGGTCCTGATGTTCTTCATTTGCAGGTCCTATGGGTCTGGTCGGAAGAAGGGGACTCAGCCAAGGATCCTTCCAGATTCTAGTGCTTTCCCCATCACCAATGGCTTTACCCAGGTTAGTTGCCAGGAGGTCTCTGCCTGCAAGAATTCCCCGCAACCCATGGGATGCGGACTTCAGAGGTTCTACCTCAAGAAAAGACACCTTGCTGCAGTATTTGCCTCTAAGAACTCTGGAAAGTAAACAATCAGGTTTCGAGATGATCCGCCAAGACTGTTTTGCGAGTAAGGCCGTGTTAAAAGCTTGGATATCCCTGATACCAAGACCTCCCAATGCTTTAGGTGCAGTGAGTGTTTCCCAAGCTACCCAACACATTTTCCTTTTTTCCGGGGACTCATCCCACCAGAATCTTGTGAGTGCGGATTGAATGCGCTTACAAAGACTCACTGGCAGTTGGAAACAAGTCATCGTGTATGCCGGAGTGGCGGTTAGGACCGACTTTAGCATAACAAGTTTACCGGCTGGAGAGAGTTGTCGGGAGGACCAGCACGCAGCCTGTTGTCTTATACGATCCACTATACCAGTGAAAAGGTCTCTCTTCCGTCGACCGAAATGTTCCGGGAGTCCTAGATACTTCCCTACTCCGCCCTCTTTCTCAATCCCGAGGTGTGATTTAACACGTTCCCGTATTACCTGCGGGGTCATGGCTGAGAAGAAGATGGAAGATTTAGAAGCATTAATCATCTGTCCCGATGACCTTCTGTATTTGTGAATAATTTCCATCAGCGAGATACAACTAAGGTCGTCCGTGCCAAGGAAAAACATAGTATCGTCCGCAAAAAGAAGATGATTTATTCGCGGTGCAGGTATCGCCACTCGCAGTCCTGAAAGATGTCCGATGCGCTGAGCTCTTAAGCACAGCCCAGAGAGCACTTCTCCGCATAAGATGAATAAATATGGGGACAGCGGATCTCCCTGACGAATCCCTCTAGACGGGATGATCTTGCCGTGGACTGAGTCATTGATTAGGAAGGAATAGGCTACTGAGGTCACACATTGCATGATCAGGTGCACAAAGGGGGCTGCGGAACCAAAACGTGTCAGAACCTCCTCGATAAAACGCCACTCTAAACGGTCGTAGGCTTTGCTCATGTCTGTTTTCACGGCCATGGAACATCGGATAACGGCCTCCGATGTTTTGAGAGAGTGGAGGATCTCGTGGGTTATAAGTACGTTGTCAGATATGGCTCTCCCTGGGACAAAGGCCGACTGTGTCTCAGAGATGATATCTTGGAGAATTGGTTTCAATCTGAGAGAGAGGATTTTTGTGATCACTTTGTAGGCAACGTTGCAAAGAGCTATCGGTCGGTAGTCTGAAACGAGCTTGGCGCCTGTGGACTTTGGTATGAGCCTGACATAGGTAACGTTGGTGACAGTCGGTAGAAGGTCTGTTCGGAAGAAAGCTTGGATTTCCCGGATCAGTGAAGTGCCTACTGTACTCCAGTTAGAGTGGAAAAAACTTGCTGAAAATCCGTCCGGCCCAAGAGCTTTATCCGGATGGATGAGAAACAAAGCGGTTTTAATCTCTGCAGTGTTAGGTATGGCGCTTAGTCTCGCATTTGCTGACTCTGAGACGCTTGGCCTGATGGCTGAGCCTACAATCTCTCTCGTGTCTCCTTCAGTAGCATCACTGTTGAGCGAAGAGAAAATCTCTGTGAAGTAAGCAGTGATCTGGCTTGCGATTTGTTCTTCTTCATAGTAGGCAATGCCATTTGAATCTTCTATTACCGACATTCTGTTACGGGCTTTTCGTCCTTTGGCCACAGCATGGAAGTAGCCAGAGTTTCTATCTCCTAGTGAAAGCCACATAATTCTACTCCGTTGTCGCCAGAATTCTTCTTCCGCTTTATACGCCAGCATAAGTTCAGCATTTAGTAAGGCGATGAGATCATCATTACCCTGGGGGTCAGTCATGGCCTCGTCCAGATTCTGCTTCAGCTTGTTGATCTTCTCCTTACTGTTGAAATGTTGTTCTCTTGTCCAGGTTGATAAGGCTCGACGACACTGAGCCAGTCTTGAGTTAACGGAAGCCTCTGGGTTGGAGTTCCAGGTATTCGCTATCAGTTCCTTGACCTCTTCATTATCTCGGAGCCTACGGTCGAAGCGGAACAGACGATTCCGCCTGCGCTTAGCTGAATCAAAGACCGTGATTAGGGGCCTATGATCAGACGCTTCAAAACCTAGATACTGACATCTTCCGGAGGGAAAGCTATCCGACCAAGCCGGGTTGACAAGTGATCGATCTAATCTGCAGTACACCAGGTGAGTCCGCCTTTTGCCTCTCCATGATAGGCTAATTCCTGAATGTTGGAGATCGAAGAGGTTGCAGCTGGCTAACATGTTTCGGAACGCGCCAAAAGAACCTTCAGCCCTCTCCGGGCCTCCGGATTTCTCGCTGTTATCTACTATTTCATTGAAATCTCCCGTTAAAAGCCACGCAGAAGTTCTTGTCTGAGCTAGATCAATCAGCGAATCCCAAATAATATTTCTATTAGATACTTCAGGTTCACCATACACGAAGGATACATAGACTGTAGCGCCTTTATACGAAATTACAGTATCAATGAGGTTCTTAGAAGAGGAGATAATCTGCAGGTCTATGTCTTGTCTCCAAAATAGGGCGAGTCCTCCGCTGTTTGGCCTGGCTGGGGGGACAAGAAAATGGTGATCAGGATCGAGGAAGTTCAGTTCTTTGAGAACAAAGGGATCCGGATTCTTTGTCTCCATGAGGAATATGATGTCTAGAGATGCTTGCTGACGAAGCTCCCTAATATGCTGGACTGTCATTGGGTTCCCCAGCCCCCGACAGTTCCAGCTCAGTATCGCTAAGGAAGATCGGGAGTTAGCAGAGGAAAATCCGTCTGCTGTCTCGAGATAGCTGGTATTAAAACGATCGGGGGAGCATTACTTGTCGTTGATGCCCTGTTCTGTCGAGTAGAGGTTCGTGATTGGCGAGAAACTCGCGACGTCGATCCTGGAGAGGCTTGGAGACGAACCAAGTTTCTTTTCTTTGAACCCATGCCAGAATACGATTTTGGACTAAGCCTGATCACATTTCTATTGTCTCGAACTTTCGGAGGGCGGCCCCGTTTCCTTGTATGAGTTTCTGGAACATCCGCAGGACCCTCTTCATGGATAGGGATTTCTGAAAGATTGAGTGTTTGTGGGGCAGCTAAGCTGGCTAATGCTGCGGATGTTGAAGCTTGCAGTATGTGGGTTGCCGTTTCCTCCACGACTCCATTTAGCTCACTCTGTAGGACCCTTTGCTTCCTTGCTTCTCTCTCTACAGGATCTGGACAGTTCATGTATTGGAGAGTGACAACTCGAAGCTCTTCCATGACCTCTTCCCTTGAAGGGATTACCGGGAGAGGAGGAAAATCTGCAACATCCAAGTTGCGCTCTACAGAGGTATGTGGGATGAAGGGGGCACTAGGTGGAGTGACCTCCTGGTTGAGTACCGGTGATTTGGGTCGCCATTGCAGGTTAGGGGATCGATGGTTTTGCTCCCTACGGTTATCTCTCCTACGATCAACAGCTTGGCTGGTTCTTCTCCTTGTGTATGGTGGAGAGGTGTAGCTTTGTTCATTCTGTTCTGCGTCTGGCGTCTTAGCACGTTCCAAAGAAGGTCGAGGTTGGTCTAAGTTTGCAGCGATTTTGTTTCTCGGCCCCGGGGGGCGAAGTGAGGCAGAAGAGACCCTATCTCCAAAAGGTTTGCCATGACGGTCAAGCCTTTGTTGGAAAGGTCTGTAGTAGTTAGCAGCAGGGGCACTTTGTTCCTGGGAGGTGCGTGAGGAAAGGTCGAAATTTCTTGTCTATGTGAATGAGTTGGCAGGTTGGAATCTGTCTTCTCATTAGTAGCTGGAGGGGGCCTCTCTGGGCATTGAGATTGGAGGTGAGATAGTCTGTAGCAAATGGAGCAGTGGTTTCCAAGCTTTTCATAGTCTAGAGTGATGATACTTTCCTCTCCGGAATCAAAATCCATAGCAGCTTCCATTATCAATGGCTTCAAACCATCGACCAGTACTTTGACCCGAGCTGAGGATCTTGTAACTTCATATGTTTCGAGTTCCCCAACTCCAAACCTATGTTACGGACGACCTTTTCGTGCCTAAAATTATATATTTGACGTAAAATCAGGGGAATGAGTATCAATCTTCTCATGTGGCTATTTTTAATTTGTTAGTTTGTTACCAAAAAAATAAGAAAATCATAATTAATTTCGTGTAGATTCGATCCTTTTGGCATTTTTCCATTAAAGTGCAACTGAAAAGGCATTTTATTATCCCTACGTATGTGTGTTCGTAGAATCACGGATCCATTACGCGTTCTCGCAACGCTAAAATAGTACGTAACACATATATTCTTATCTCTGTCTCTTTGACCCCTATATTTTAGTTATAATTCACAAACGCCCCTATAAGTACTGAAAAATCGCTCTAATTGAAATCAACTGTTCAGTTAGCCATTCATTTCACTTTGATATTTCAATATATTTTCTAAATTTTCATTAATAACACCAGTACGTGTCGTTATTCTTGTTGAAAATGTGTACCTCATTAATATATATAAAGAATAATTGTCAGATTATATTCATCCTCAAAGTACGAGGACTAAATATGAAATAAACCTTTTCAGAAACTTTGCCGCGTAAGGAATTTTTTTTTCTTTTTTTGCTAAGAAGCGTAAGGAAATATTTGTACGTGTGTAAAGCAAACTCATCAATATATATCTTCAAACACCTTCGTTATATTTTCTATCTTCCAATTCAGTTTCGACATTTCTCGCTATTCGTCTCGGGTAAAAAAGCTCTCATCTCTTTCAAGTTTTATGTCTACTTATTGATTACTCTGATGTATCTGTTTCATACCATGATGAAAAAGCTTGACGTTAATGCCTCTTTTTATGCAATTTGATTGGGAGTACTTACGTTGATCTCTAAGCTAATCAATGATTCATTACATTCCTGGTTTAGCTCGTTACTTGAATCTTGTTTTTCTGCTTGATCGCCTGATGAAAGCTTGAAGTTCACGCTTTGTTTTTGCAAGTTGAATGGGGTTGGATTATGTTGTTGTTTTGGCCTAAACCAAGTGGTGTTTATTGTCTTTTTGTGTAGGTTTTGTTTGTTGATTGAGAGAACATGGGAGGTGACAAAGACAGAGGGTTTCATGGGTATCCACCCGCTGGATACCCGCCAGGTCCTGGGGCTTATCCACCAGCTGGATACCCACCACATCAAGGTTACCCTCCACCACCTGGTGCCTACCCTCCAGCTCATGGTTATGGAGGTTATCCTCCTGCATCTGGTCATGCTGGTTATGCTCCTACTGGCTATCCTGCTCATCACTCAGGTACTGTATCGTCTGTATTGCCTCCTGCTAACGACCTTTCTAGTCCTCCCCTGTAGCTTGACAGTATCTTAAATGTTTTAAATGTCTCTTTGTTAAGAAGTTTAAAAATAATTGAAGTTGTCTTAGATGAAGTAAGCGTAATAGAGTCTTAAATTTAGTATCATATATGTGGTAGATTTTAACTCAAGAAGATGTTGAAAATGAGTGTTTGTATATATGTCGTTACGATAAACAAAGATTTGGTATCATATTTGGTGTTAGATTTTACTTTAGAAAGAAACAGGAACAAAGTATTTTCTGATATCTTTTCTATTAATAAAGATGTAATTTTAAAATTCATATCTTACTATCATGTGGAATTTTACAATTTATGCCACTGATTTTAAACTAAAACACAAGATCTTATGAATGGCATTTTTATAATTTGACAATCCCCTAGAAATATACACATTTCATCCACCTATTATAATTTATATAGTTTAAACTACAATAATCAACACTAACCGCATACATCAACTAACATATATAACCGGGATACAAAAACACTCATAACATAAAACATTAAAGGATCAGTCTAACACGTTTACCATTTTGTCAAAATAACCCATCCCCAACAAAAAGTGCTTCCACTATATATAATATAAATATATAACCATGTTAAATATTTTTAATTTTAAAGTTAACCTTTTCCCATATATATTAAAGAATATGATAATATAGAAAAGGTAATAATTTTCATAAAATTGTGAGACCTTTTCATAAAATATAAATTATTTTTTGCCAAAAAATATTTGGTAAAATAAATATATTAATATACATACTAATTGTTAGATTAACTCATACAAAATATAATATATAAATGATTTATACAATGATAGATATCGAATAAGAAATAACTTATTTATCATATATTTTTGATTTATTTATCAAGATACAATACAATATGAAAAATGTCACACATATACAAATAATTAAAATCATTGAACAACTATAAATATTTGACACTACAAATTGAAAAACATTATTATTTAAAAATATCCACACAGCTGTGTGGGTCAAAGTCTAATTGTATTGTTTTCGTAACGATAGCTTTGTAGATTTATGCTAACTTTATCTGATTTGTCTTTACTCTTGTTTCAGGACACGCAGGAGGAATCGGGGGTATGATTGCTGGTGCTGCAGCAGCCTATGGAGCTCACCACGTAGCTCATAGCTCTCACAGCCCTTACGGACACGCTGCATATGGTCACGGATATGGCCATGGTCATGGCTATGGTTATGGTCATGGTAAGTTCAAGCACGGGAAGCACGGGAAGTTTAAGCATCACGGAGGCAAGTTTAAACGTGGGCATGGGATGTTTGGAGGAGGTAAGTTCAAGAAGTGGAAGTGATGTAAAAGCCCCTTTGATATGTCTCTCTGGACTGACCAGATGTTTCAAATAAATCACAAACATTATAAGTTTAACTTTCGTCGGGTTAGAGATCGCTGGTTCGAATTGCGATAATTCAGGCTTAATAATGAACATGGTATTATTATATGGACGTGTACTATGAAACTATCTATGGCTTTTCTAATGACATATTCTGTTTTTATAGATTTTATATATTATGTTCTTGTATATATTGATTTTTACTTTGCTCTATAGTAGAAGTGATGAGTATGATCAAGGTGACCTATATAATAGTTTCTGATTTCTTACCCAACACTATCGGTGTATTCAATCAGCAATTTAAAAATGTGAATTTCGATACGTACATAATTTGGGTGATTTTATATATATAATTGTTATAATTTATTACTAATTCTTTAAGTATTATCATTTCAAAACCATGAAATTCTATTTTTCAAAAATAAAAACACCTTAAATCAATGCCTATTAATTTTCAACAGTGGTAAATTTGATGCCACTTTCTAATAGGTCGTTCAATCCATTTACACTAGTGTTTTTAAAATCAGACTGGACCGACCGGTTAAAACGGTTCAACTGTGACTCCTTTATTTAGCCTAGTCCGTTCCAAAACCGAATTTCAAGTTGAACCAGTAAAATCAGCCAAAAACCATTGAAAACCTTAGAACCAGTGACCCGGTTTTGCTGTAAAACCCAGTTTGATATTTCAGTTATATCTCAACTATTGTTTTCAGTGGTTTTCACATTAAAGAAGCATCAGTGCATCACTGTCCTCGAGCAATGTCCGGAGCCACCGGACTCTCCGAAAAAGATGCATGTCTCAACCTTGGAGTGACAATCACCCCTTGCTTCAACCGGAGACCACCCCTCAACATTATGGAGAAAGTGAGGTCACCTTCAACCAGAGCCGTGCTTGGTGAAGAAAATTTAAAGCACTTGCTTAGGGCATCAGTTTTATGTTTGTAGGGCACATTTATACAAAAAATATTTTTTATGGTCAATTGGTAAAACATTTATGCGTGACTTTTTTCTTAAACTTAAACCTAGATGACTATTAATATTGTTAAGATTTCTTTTCTACAATCACAATTTAGTTTTTAAAAATAATTAGTTACAATTATATCTACATTTAGTTTTTTTTATTTTATTTTATTATCTCTATATTTTTCTGAGTTTGTTAATTACCTTTTATATTTATAAAGTGTTAAAATAAAAAGGTATTTTGAATCTAAATCACTATTAATATCCTTAGACCACTTTCTTTTTATATATCATTATTATTTATTTTAAAATTGTAAAGTAAGCTTTGTTAATGAAAATTAATATGATTATTACTGTTAAAGATGATATATATTGTGTGTTGCAGCTTTTACAAACCATAAAATAACAAGTTTTTTGGGTAAACTTTTATTTTATAAAAAAAAATGTATTATTTCATTGCAAATCATTCTGGTAAAATTTTAAGAAAAAAAATTCGCCTATGGCATAAGAATCTCTAGGAACGGCTCTGCCTTCAACCATCGCCAATTGCTCTATTCCAGGGAGATAGAACGATTTAACCCTTTCATACCAAAAATTAGAGAAGCGACGAAAAGAAAACAAAAAAACAAATTATGCAAACTTTAGGAGAGAGAATTTTGGCTATTCAGTGGCTTAACCTCTTTATCTTTCATTTGATTCCATATTTTTAGTCATAGGAGAGAAAAAGAGAGAATTTTAGCCTCTTTATCTTTAATTTGATTCTATAGTTTTTCAGTTACATCGTAAAATATATACATAGCGGTATATTTTTTGTATGTACAGTGTATATCAGGTACGATGTGATGTATGCATACGTACGTAAGCTGTTGGTATATATATTTGATATACAAGACCAGCTTTCTCTCTGGTATTAATGTATGTCCTTTGATTATTAAAATTCCAAATGTCCAAAACTGTATCACAGTTAATAACAACAAAAATCTTTATATATGCATATGTATTTATATATTTTGTTTTTATTACGAAAGCACTGCAGTTGTTTTGCATGTTGCAATTCAGATCTTAAGTTTATTTTAAAAATATTTAGATTAACTCTGTATTTATAGGAATATGGTTATATATAAGACATATTTTTAGTTTTGTTAACTCTGTCTGTTATAATTGTTTTAGCTGTATTACATCATAAATGCATAATATATATCAATTAACAATTGCTAGATTCAGGAGTAGATTCATGAAGACAAAAGAAATATTTTCACAGGGAAAAGATATCTTGTATAAATATGGTTCATATTCACAATTTCATCTAATATATAAAATTATTTCAATATTACTGAACTAATCTAAATATGCTGTGCTGAAATGTTTTGGAATATTTCATACGTATGTATTTTAGTTATGATTTGTTACCGGTGGCAGAACCGTAAACATTTTGTACCGGATCAAAAAAAATTAGTCAGGATAACTTTTTATTTTTAGTGGTACAATTTTTTTTTTTTTTTTTTTTTGGTAAAAATGTTAAGATTATCATTACCAATTTTAAGTTTTTGACAGAATACAGAGATAACAAGAATCAGAAAATTTAAAAGCAACTAAACAACAACTCAAACCGAACCAAGAAGTGGAAGGTACAACCAGCAAAGAGCCCACACGAAAGACCCATCAGAAATGGTACAAGTCGCTTGCCGCAAAAGGATGAACCGCAGAGAATTACGAGATCTTGAGCCCGGGAGAAATTGGCGAACCCGATGAACAAGTCTTAATGATAGGTACAGCCAAGAACAGCTCGCTAATGACCATTAAATCCAGTTCCAACACGCACAAACCACTAACTAGAGACCTAAACTCACCTACTAGCCAGCCGAGCCTTATTCCAAACACCAACAAACAGGCTGCAGATAAACAAACCCTGAAAACAACCACGGGAACTGCACAAAAAAGGGTTGAGAGACAGCCGCCAACCCACACGAAGCTCTCCAAACCTACCAGCCTAATAAGCCGGAAGAGCACATCCACCGGAACTGCTTCGCCATGGCGAAAGGTTCCAGAGCAGGGATGATGTGATCAACACATGGAGACACGAGCACCTACCCAAACCGAATGACCACGCGGAGAAGATAGGACTCACCATGGACAGATTCTGAAAACCAGAGGACTGACCGGCAAACGGAGCAAGAACGAGACAAAGAGGCACAGCCGCAAGGAGAAGGACCGGAGAAGACTCACAGCGGAGAACCACCACAAGCGCTTCAAGAGAGAGGCCGCGAGAGGAGGAAGACAAAGAGGAATCACTTGAACCAAGCCGGATCCAGAGCCATAGACGACTCGTTGTCCAAAACCAGGTCGACGGTGAACGCGCTGAACCAGGAACCGCCGGCTCGCCACACGACGAGAACCAGAGATCCGAGGAACACGCCGACGTGGAACAAACGACGCCGCAACCTCCCGAGCAGAAGCAGACCGAGAAACCGCTTTCGACAAGACACCAAGTGAAAGAGAGAGACACGCGCCGCCGCACCACTTCGTCGGGATAACGGAAAGGGAAGAGCAGGTAGACGAGCAGATCCAGGGCGAAGGAGCCACCTCCTGAAGTCACGCGCCGTCAAACAGAGGGAACCGCCGTAGATCTAAAGGAAAAAATGAACGTCCGGCGAACCCAACCCGAAAAGCCGACCACAACCTCCAACCTGCCACTACACACCCACCTCGCAGAGTCACCAGAGACCAAACCAGCGCCAGAATCAGCCTAGGTCTTCCGCCGGCGAGAGCTCAAACCTCCAGAGACGACCACATATCGGCGGGGAACCAGAGGGGGAGAGAAGGGCAAAAAAGAAGACGAGATAAGGGTAACTAGGAGGAGCCCTCCGGCGTCGGAGAAGGCACGACTCGCCGGAGGCAAACGGCAACAAACAAAGGATCGAGCGTTTAGAGAGAAAGTTAGAGGAGAGAGAAAATCGAGCTTCGGATGGTTAAAACGTAGGGTTTTTGTTGTGCATGTGGTACAATTTTTATTATATAAAAACAAGTATTTTACAAATTTATTAAGTAAAAACAAATATTTTTCAAAAAACGTGGAGCAGCTGACCCCATTCCTTCCTAATTGCCTCCGTCCCTGTTTGTTGCCTTGCTTCGTTTATAATTTTTAAAATTATGAACTCATTAATCCAGTTTTATATAAGAAAACAACATATATAATTTGTTTTTGTATCCGGATAAATTCTACACTGGAGAAATATAACTAATATAATGCTAAATTTGATTTGCTTCTTTGTCAAAAAAAAAAAAACTAAATTTGATTATCTCCCTAACCTAAGGGGAGAAAAACGCTACTGCTACACCACACGCTTGGCTTAAAGCATGTAGGTTAGTATATTAATTTTATGAAATTGTCCGTTTGAATATTCTCATTTACGATGTAATAAACCCAGCATGATTGCACGCCATGTTTGATACTAATTAAATTCAGTAGAGATATGAGATATCATATAATAGTTCAGTATATAATTATAATTAAATTAAATTGAGAAGTCGTACCGCGACTACGTACGACGTACCACGAGCAGGGAAGACGCTATCTACGGCCGCGTAACGATGCATCATATTTATTCGACCGCGTATATGTTTCTTGTTGAAGAAACATTAAATTTGTAATGGGTCTATGATCAGCTTCCCCAACCATAAGTCCCTACTCTACTTTTAGAGTTTATGAGTTTTGTAATTATTAAACGATACGTGGAGATGTAGATATTTCTTCAATATGAAAAAGTCACATATCCTTATCTTGTAAGCGGATTAAGGAGGCCACACAACCTTGATAAGACAAATACCACTGAACTCTGTTTTGATCATAAGTTTATTGATCTGATCTGATTTTGACTGTCTCAAATTCAAACTTAATTTTGCGTCAAAGTGTGTGTAGTTTTATATATATAGTGTTCGTGCGGTGCTGCTTTTTAAGAAAAAAATAGGTTTATGTTTTATTTATCGATTATAACATGATCACATATTAGTTTAGATTTCAAGAACCTATTTATAAAAGTTAGAATTCTTTAACTGATAAAAAAAAAGTCGTGATTTACACAATATCTGGTGTATCAAACTGTTATCCATGGTGGGACATAAATGGTGTAACTAGTATGTTTAAAAAATATTTTAGTTACAATTGTTGTTAAAATAATACTACTTCTGAATATATGTATTAATCTTACAAGATATTTGGTAATAGTTAAAGACTAAATTTTAAAATTTATAAGTAGGCAAATAAATACTCAAAGTCTTTGGTCATAGATCCTCCAAGAAAATAGTTATGTTTTTATTTTACAGGCACAAAGTCAGTTGACATTAGATAGAAACAAAACAAAAGTCAATGGATATTAAAACGTTCTCAAACCTAAAATACTTAATGAAGTTGATCATATTTCTATTTTAAACCTACTTGTATGATGAAAAAATAAAAGTCAAACTTAATTCACATATAATATAATTAAGTTCTTATCACATAGGTTTTGAATAATTTGTATGTCAACCACGTAGGTTTTGACTAATTCGTATAAGGTATTAATAAACTAACTATTTTAGCAAAATAAAATAAAACAAAGAAAACTAACAATATATGGCTGTAATGCACGGTGAACGTGGGAGAGAGATTATTATTTATGAATAATCAAATTAGTAACAAGTGGGTTTACTGTTAGTGATATATAATCATGAATATTTAATCCTGAATGTTTTGTATTGTGTCTTTTGTTTCATGACCACATGGTTATTCCATTCACTTCTTTTATCATATTAAGGTGATGATTGTTTTACTGATTTTTAGATTTTGGTTTCTGGTTTTTAGATTTTGGATTTTGGTTTTTAGATTTTATTTTTTGATTTTTGGTTGTTGTTTTTGCAGTAGATATTATTTTTGAAAAACATGATTGGTTGTTTTAGATTTTGATTTTAGTTTTGGGATTTCCTTTTAAAATTAATAAAATAAAAATATTAGCCAAATGTTTCTTTTAAAATAATAATAATACTGTCATAAAAAGACATATAAATTGTTTAATAACATTATAAAAAATATAAATACAAACTAAAACTATCGTAATTCCTACATAGATACATAAATTTGATAATACATATATTTATGTCATAAATCCATTTTAAAATGAAAATTAATTCTATGTGTAGACTTAATTTTTATACGTGAGTATATTTTTATATTTTATTAAACTATTATATATAAAGGTAATAGCTAAATTTTGTAAACACAAAAATAAATTAAAGTGTAACAAATTTACAATATATAGACTTAAAAAATTAATTAATTTTCTATAACATTTATGTCACAAAAATATAACTAAAATTATTGAATTTTTTTTAAAAAGAAAATTATTTTTTGGTCGTAGAGAAAAACCAAGAGACTTTTTATTTGTTTTTTAAGAAAAAATAGATTATCAAAAAAACATATAAACCTTACATAAAAATAAATTTAAATAACTAATTTTATTTTATTTACAAGTTTTAAAATTGTTCGTAATAGAACTTACTTTTGTATTATATTATTAAACAAAGACTTTTACTATAGCTGATTTTTTTTATAGTAGTTATTGTTTTTATTTCTTTTCATGTGTTAATGCATAAATGTAGAAAAAGTTTAAATTAAAAAAAAAATTGAAAACTATCGTTGGATTTTGAAAAAAACCATAAAAACTTCAGAGAAAAACAGTTATTTGAAAAAACTAGTTTCCCTAGATTATAGGAAATCTATTTCTTTAAAATCTTGATTTTGGTTTCAAAAACCAAAAACTACTTTAGAATCTGTAAACAATGAACCTCTTGAGATTTAAGGTATCGGCTAGAGCCAGAGGTCTCGGAGACACGTACATTTGGGCTTTACTGTCCCCTCGGCATTGCAACGAGCCAGCTCACTCCGAAAGGACAAGAACTCCGCAATGTGAGCTGGAACCTCTCCGCAATAAGGAGAACTGATGAACTTCTGCCGGCGACAAAGTATAAAAAATAAAATTACTAATTACAAAAAAGTTTTATTATTAAATAACTAAAGTAAACGAACTTTTTTTCTTGAACATAGCATCACCAGTTTATTTTTAGTATCATAAATTTCATACCGATGAAATCAAAACCATTCATAATGAAATAATCTAAACTTTAAACTAATTTAATTAATACGGTTTGATTTTATTACAAATTAATTTAAATTAACAAATATTATGTATAATAATTTATGTTATTTTGAAATGTTAATTTATATGTTGGAGTTAAAACAAAACTATTTTGTGCTATTTTATACATGTGGGAAGATTTTTACCATAGAGAAGTGTTTATGTTTCAATTTATGGCTTTTATTGTACTTTTATGGATTTTTTTTTTTGCTTAACTGCTTTTATGGATTATTACTAATAATTAACATGAAACAAGTTATAGTACGATTAGGTCGGGTGTGTTGATTTTTTTCTAGTGTGATTTTAACCAACTATATCGTTCTTTTCGTCAATATAAATATGTTTATGTAATATATTATTTTATAAATTGATTTTTTATAGTTTTATTCATTCCAAATAAAGTTTTATTTTTCATATTTTACATTTTTTTTTTTGCTAAAACCAAGATTTGCAGTTGATTTAATATATATATATATATATATATATATTATATTTATATTATATACACAATAAAGCATATCAAACAGCAATACTAAATTTGGCATGAATCTTATGATATATTGAGTGATACAAACATTTGAACTTAAAAGAATATGTTTAGTATTATCCTTGTTTGTCAAGTATTTTTAGTATTGGACTCAAAGGTGGTTTATGAGCTTTATCAAACTTAAATGAGCTTTTTTATCAAACTTAACTAGTATGCGTATTTTGTTCAGAAAAAAAAAAACTAGTATGCGTGTATGTAGCGCGTGTGGTTATTTGCATATACCATCCTTCAACTTGCATATACCATCTTCAACAGATTAAAAATAGATAAACACTACTAAAACCAAACATTAGAAGTACATGTATCATCAACCATTTCTATTCTTTATGCTTTATCTCAATGATTATTTTTACTTCTAAAAATATCTTAAGTACAGATAAACACAAGAGGTTACTACTTAGTTGGAGCTACAAATTAAACTAGTTATATAATCCTTGAAGTGTAGGTGTAGCCTTCAATAAACATGGCAAACATTTAATTAAAACCGCCCATTACCTCTCCTTTGTCGCTAGTTAAGAGCCAAATTGCCCCTTTCCTTGACTTTATTCTAATTAAAAAACATATTATAGTAATATAAGTAATTAACGATGGCTAATTCTGGTCAAAATCTCACGCGCTATTATTTTTTTTTCTTCTCCTGCATGCTCTTCGACACGTGCGCTCGTCACTCTTGTTCAAATGAGCTGGCTCGACAAAAAAAAAATTCCTTTTAGGAAACTCCCAGTCCTCTCTCCCCTCCACTGCCTATAAAACCAAATCATCTCTCCCACTTGATTCTCCATTTCAAACAAACCTCCATTAGAGAAAATCCACAAAGATATTTCAAGTGACGAATTGGGTTTTGATCAAAAACTTATATTAATGGATTTCTCCAGCATGTTCCTCACTCTCTTTGTGGCGGCTCTGTTTCTCTGTTTGCTCCGGCTAATAGCCTCCGTCGCCGGATCCCGCCGTAGCTCCTCCTCGCAACTCCCTCTTCCTCCGGGAACAATGGGTTATCCTTACGTCGGAGAAACATTCCAGCTTTACTCGCAAGACCCTAATGTGTTCTTCGCATCAAAACAAAGAAGGTCTAACTTTGCACACAATTAAAAAAAAAAAAAACTAAATTTAAAAATTTGCTGTCTGAAACAGAAAAGTTGACTTTTTATTTATTTATTATATGGTAAAACAGATACGGTTCGGTGTTCAAGACTCATGTGTTAGGATGTCCATGTGTGATGATCTCGAGCCCTGAAGCAGCGAAATTCGTATTGGTTACCAAGTCTCATTTGTTTAAACCAACTTTTCCGGCGAGCAAAGAGAGGATGCTTGGAAAGCACGCCATCTTCTTCCACGAAGGAGACTACCATGCTCAACTCAGAAAGCTCGTCTTGAGAGCTTTCATGCCTGATTCAGTCAGGAACATGGTCGCTAACATTGAATCAATCGCTCGAGAATCACTCAGTTCTTGGGATGGAACTCAACTCAACACTTACCAAGAAATGAAAACAGTAAGCCTCCACATCTTTCGTCACTCTTTGTCTTAAAAACAGAGCTTCCCCTGTTTCTGTTTCTGTCTCTGACACGATCTTTTTGTATCAACAGTACACTTTCAACGTGGCGTTGATCTCGATACTCGGAGAAGACGCAGTCTTGTACAGAGAAGATCTGAAACGATGCTACTACATTCTTGAGAAAGGTTACAACTCGATGCCGATCAATCTCCCGGTAACACTATTCCACAAAGCCATGAAAGCTCGCAAGGAGCTAGCTCAGATCCTCGCTAACATCTTATCGCAAAGAAGACAAAACCAGTCTACGCACAAAGATCTTCTCGGATCATTCATGGAAGACAAAGAAGGGTTAACCGACGAGCAAATCTCCGACAACATAATCGGAGTTATTTTCGCGGCAAGAGACACGACCGCGAGTGTGCTGACGTGGATCCTCAAGTACTTAGCAGATAATCCAACTGTCCTAGAAGCTGTCACTGTAAGTACATGTTTTTTAAAAAAAAGGACACTTATGGAAAGTCTCATAAAGGAGTGGCAATTTCATAAGTTAATGAGGTTTTGTTGGGTAAAACAGGAAGAACAAATGTCGATAAGGAAAGAGAAAAAGGAAGGAGAGGGTCTCACTTGGGAAGACACAAGGAAGATGACACTTACTTCTAGAGTCGTCCAAGAGACAATGAGAGTTGCTACAATCTTATCTTTCACATTTAGAGAAGCTGTAGAAGATGTCGAATATGAAGGTATTTAACAAACATAATATTAGATCATGTCTATACCAATGTGTTACTTACATGTGACTTATGCTAAGTAACATGGTTTCTACAGGATACTTGATACCAAAGGGATGGAAAGTATTGCCACTATTCAGAAACATTCATCACAATGCTGATTTCTTTTCGGATCCCGGAAAATTTGATCCATCGAGATTTGAAGTTGCGCCGAAGCCGAATACATTCATACCATTTGGGAATGGGATCCATTCTTGTCCGGGAAATGAGTTAGCTAAACTTGAAATCTTCATTCTAATCCATCACCTCACCACTAAGTACAAGTTAGTTGCAAATTGTCATTTTTGACGTAGACTTGAAACATATTTGGGTTAATCTTCTTCTGGAAAATTTTTCTTCTTTTTCTTATGAGTGATTTTTTTGGTAATTTTCAGGTGGTCAATCGTAGGACCAAGTGACGAAATTCAGTATGGACCGTTTGCTCTTCCTCAGAATGGACTGCCTATTGCTTTGGAACGAAAACCAGAGGTTGACATGTGAAAATAAATTACAGGAATACCTTTTAGCCTTCGAAAGCTAGAAAGTAATGAATTCTTACCATATTGAGAGATACAATATACAAAATGAGAAGGGAACAAGAAAGAAAAAAAATACAAACGGAACTCTCAAGTGTACATAGATTTCAGTTATATTCTATCTTTATAGAAATTTTTGTTTAGGTTTAGGAAATGTAGAGGATTAAATAGGTTACAGAGAAGTTTAATTAATGTTAATTTTGTTCTTTTATGTCATTTCTCTCAATTGTAAATTCTTTTGTTATCGATGTAATGTATATCGATTTATGGAATTAATAATGTTCAAGGCAAGTTTCCAACAAAATTTGCAGTTTGTCAACAAATTCTTGTTTAATAACTAATTTTGTTAACTTATTTTATCATTTCGTATAACAAATACTAACTAAATTTTCCATGTATGATATTTGGAGAATTTTCATATTTACCACATTGTTGGTATTATTGTTCATGTTTATCATCACTAAAGAGACATTTTTAAAAAAATACATACTTTATTAAAATGTAAAAAATTCTTATACCCTTGTTCTATATATATAATAAATAAATTATTTAAATAAATAAAAATATTAAAAAAAACATTTTTAATGTTTCCGAATTATATTTTTTCAAATTCAAACTTTTTATAATTTGTTTTTTTGAAATTTCTTTTTTGAAAGTTTTTTTAAAAACTTCTTAATGAAATTCGAAAATATTTTTTAAACAATTTTTAAAGTATTTATTTTTATATATATTAGAATACTAAACTCCACATTCCAAAAATCATATCATATACCTCAACTTTAAACCCTAAGTCTAGATTAGCTTACCCTAAAGTTATAAATATTTTTTTTTCTTTATAAAAATGAAGATAAAATAGTTAAATTAAACATGAAAAGTGGTATTATGAATGTGATATTTTTGGCAATTTTCCATGATATTTTGTGTACAAAAATCATTAAACAAAGTTATGGACCTTTTTCTTCTCTTCATCCTTATTTCAGGCATTTTGTAACCATTTCCAAAGGCAATTTCAACCAGGTCAAGGTGCACATCTCGCTGCACAAACAAACTACAGCGGCGGAACCGCAGCTACTACCTAAACTTGGATTATGGTTACTGTGGTGGAAGAGGCCGATCGAGGAAGTTCTGTCTCCCTTAAAATGGCGTTGTTGGTCACTCGCACTTCTAGCACTCTGTTTTGGAGTTCAGTTCTTTCGGGTAAAGAACAGCTTTATGGTAACCAATATCTCAAGATTTGTAGGCATTATCATATTGGCTAGTTCGAAGTTCCTTGCTTAAGCCTCAGGAGAGAATTAATGTTGGTTCTCCATGTAGAGAGACATAAAAGTAACATGAACCTTTTGGTATATGCAAACCATTAAATATAGATAAATACTTCATATGCTTTGTTATTTAATATTCTAATATACATATAAACATAAAGCAAATTTTTAACACTTACAAGTTAAGAATTTATCTTTTATATATAACGAAAAAGCACATAAGGCACTATATTAGAAGATTCCTTAAACTCTTGATGACTACAAGCTTTATACAATTATGTAAGTTACTTCTTCGCCTTTACACCAAGGGAAAGAAAGATACCAAGGCTTTCTCCACCAATTAGTGTTAAGTAACCTATATCCTCTCTCATACCTCTCACCAAAAAAGCCAAGAACTTGGTCCCAGCCTGGATGCTGTCTCATTAAATCCTTAACCAAAACCCCAGTCCGAGAACCACATAATAATGCCCAGATTGTCATCTACCCATGCTACAAGCCCTTTCATCTGGTGTGCGGGCATCATCTGTGCCATCATCTCTATTGCTGTGATAATTGGTGGCATTGTAATCTTCGTTGGTTACATGGTCATTCACCCGCGAGTTCCCATCATTAGTGTTGAGTATGCTCACCTCGACCTCTTAAAGTAACTTTTCCACAACTCTTCCTCCTTTTCTTTTTTTTTTCCTTGAAATCTTGAGCATTAGCGATCGGTTTCTTGTGTTCTTTGCTTTTATTGAACCAGGTATGATATAGTTGGAGTCATGCAGACGCAGTTAACGATTGTGATTCGCGCAGAGAACGATAATGCTAAGACTCCTGCTTTGTTTGATAAAACCAATTTTAAGCTAAGCTACGAAGGTAAAATAATAGCGTATTTAAAACAGGATGAGTTCGTAGTTGCTAAAGAGAAATCAGTTTTCTCTCATTACGTGGTTCAGTCATCTCCAATACCATTGAGTACACAAATGAAGCAAGCCATAGACTACGCGATTAAACAAGATGTGATTGTTTTCGAACTTAAAGGTGGGTCAAAGGCTCGATGGCGAGTCGGGCCAGTAGGATCGGTCAAGTTCGAATGTAACCTTAGCTGTGAGCTTAGGTTTAGACCGTCTGATCATAATTACATCCCATCTCATTGCACTTCTTCTCATAAGCATTAGGAACTCTTTGTCTCTCATTTGATTTTTCTTTTTAAACTTAGTTAATTAGTTTTTAAAAATATTTTTGGGGCCGGTTTTTTATTTTTCTAAAATAAATGTAATAAACTGTTTCATAATATTATCAAATGAACAATCTTGCCCTCTCTCCCAAAGACGTAGAACATAAAAGAAAAATCATGATATTGGAGTTTTCTTGTCACGAAGGAAGCTTATTTTTCATCCTTACAACATAAAGTTACTTTATCGAAACTTTATATTCTTTTAGCCGTGGAAAGCATAAACACTTGCGTCACGGCACTTACCTAATAACCACTTTTTGTGGGAGGTAAATTGTAATATATTTTACATGTAATTAGGAGTTCTTATTGTATCTTGGACTTAGAAAACGCTGGATTAACGAAGTTTTGGGCCTTGACCAGAGCCGGATCCTAAGATATATTACCTTAAGAAATAGTTTCTTAACTTTTTAGTTAAAAATTAAAAAACAGTTTCTTAAATTCCTCTAAAAACCCCGCTCTAAAAAATTAGGGATAATGATGCTCTAAGGTTTGGCATGGTTACCGGATAAGAAGACTATGTTGAGAATAATGCTTGGAAATGAAATTTTTATTAGAAGTTATATTTCTTGTGGAAGCAACCCGAAGTAATTGCTTTGAATATGCATCTTTTGTCATGATTAACATTTTTACTGGATTTTTTTTTAACTTAACATAATAAAAGGATATACAAAACAAGATTACAAACCAAAACATAGTTCTTTTACCAAAAAAAAAACAAAACAAAGTTCAAACAACCGTTCCACGTGAGTAACGTGAGAGTTGGCGTAATAATAGTACTTACTTTTCTTTTTCACTCAAACCAAATCTAGTTAAAATCTCGGGAAACAGGACTGGTGCGAAAGGAGAAGACTTTTCCAAGAAGACACGCGTCTATGCATGAATGGTCTGTTATTCTCATTAAATACACATCAATGGAGGCTAACCTATCCACGATATTTAGATTTAGAGAGAACAAATCTTTGCCAGATATGGTAACTGTTGTCTCTCTATCTCTCTTTCTTCTTTCTATCTTTTCAATTGAGAGAGAGAGAAGAGAAGAGAAGGTCCGAGGAGGAGACCAAATATGTTACGGCGGCCTCTGACTCGCTTGGTGCAGGTCGGGAACTGATTGGCTGACACCGCCACGTGGCTTTCCATGGTTGGCTTGTGAGCAGGGATCGGATCCCGCCTTGTATCAAGTGAATCCGAGTCCGACGTGAAAGAAAAAAAAGTCTTACAACTTTCAGATCTGACACACTCATCAAATATCTTGTAATTGGGGATTTATTCTTCTTTGTTAATCTTTTATTTAGTTTTGACGCATGATGATTAATGGCTATGCTCTTAAAATTTCAGGATCTAAGGTGTTTCTTAGCTATAGATCTCGTATTTGAATTATTCATAGGTTAAAGATTGGTTCTTTGAGTTAGATTTTTGTGATGCACACTCATGTGCTGATTCTGAATCTCGAAGCTTTATGCTTAATGGGGGTGTTGAGACTTTTGAATCTCAGGTAAGTTCCTTCTATTGAATCTCTGAGTTTACCTTGGTCATCTGAATTTGATTTTCAGGTTTTTTGTTTGTTTAGAAACCATGAAATTGAATCTTGTTCGGTAAGAAGGTTCATTATGTTGTCGGATTCGAGTTTATTATGGTTTTTAGCAAGTTTTGAAGAATCTTTTAATAGAAATTAAAGTTGATTTCCATTTTTTTTTTCAGATTCGTTTTGGTTTCGATAATGGTTTATTCCGAATAATATTAATGGTTTCCTTTTTGGATAGTGTAAATATAGAAACAAAATGATGCACAGAAGCATATAGTGTTAACGTGTCTGTGTTGGTTATTGTGAAGGATTATGATTGTTGCTAATGTATGACCGAGAGAATCTTTTTGGTGAATGACATAATAAAGCTGGATTGAACAGAGGTGGAGAAAGATGTAGTTGCACTCGAAATACTTTATTTGAAGGTGAGTATGGGTTTATTTTTGTCAATCTGATTCTTTTTTCCTTTACCCTAAAATTACTTTAAACCTTTGTTTTAATTATAAAAGTCACGCATGGCTAAACGCTTTAATCCTCTAAACCCCTGGTTTCGTTTATATACTCTCTTCTCTGATGTCAACACACCGTTAGTAGTAGAGTTTCCTATAATTTGAATAATCTTCTTTTGGTGTTGCTTTAATCACAGTTGTGGCTTAGGAGTTCTTGCCTGATCGGATTTAACAACGCACAATTTTTAAGGTTAAATTACTAACCATCCATTTCTAAGTTCTTCTATGCTCTTCTAACTTATCAGAATACAATGCTGAAAAATCTGAATCTTATCAGAATATGTCTGTAATAGTACAAGAAAAATACTCCTTCCGTTCCTAAAAGATGTATGTTCTGGAAAAAAAATTTGTTTTAAAAAGATACATTTTTTACTTTTTCAATGTATGATTTTATGAAAAATTGTAAGTTTCAAAAAAATTAATAGTGTTTATTGAATTTCTATTGGCTTAAAGTTATGAAAAATTGTTATTCACAAAAAACAATGCATATTTAATGAGTTTTCTTAATATATGTGAAAAATCTAGAATATACATCTTTTAAAAACGGAGGGAGTATGTAACTTTGGACCAAAGTTAAATGACATCATTGAAATCGGATTCGAGCAATTTAGTCAAAAGGTTTTAGGTGCAACACTTCCTGCCCCGTCAATTACCCATTAACTAATATCTTTGTTCTTTTTTTTTTCTTGAAAATATACTTAACTACTGACTAAATTCGGTTTAATCCTTCAGTTGTCGCCATGTACAAACAATGATATTCAAGGACAGGACCGAACTCCAACCTAAGGGCTTAATATTAGATTATTACACTGTTTTCTTTCTCCTCTTTACCTGTATTATTTTTGAGGTAAAAAAACATTTTTTTTTCATTTTATTATTTTTAATTAACAAAAAAACGTGTGCAAGAGAGCATCTTATTTAAAAATGGACTCTCTGTACCTACCAATGACTGACTACTTGTAAGCATAAGTTGCCAATATATATCTGAAAAAGTAGATGCTCTACTTGAATGGGTTCAGAATAATTGCATTTAACTATATTTAAAAATTAAAACCAAAACCAGTATAAGACTCGCCTGTATAATTTTAAAAGTAAATAAATTATGAATGAGGTTTAGATTTTAGACCTAAACATTTGCAATGAAAAATGTGATAATTAGTTACTCGTATAGAGTGTAGGGGTTTACATATCTAATATCAAATTTAGTCCCTGTGAAGAAGAGGTAAATTTTTTTTTGATGTTTCAAAGTTCAAGCAACGACTTGCTTTAAATCCCCTAAAACCCTACAACTTCTATCACTCAATTTTGATTTCTACTCACTCTTTATCTCTGTATATGTCACCTGCAAAAACATACAAATAATTTTAAGAACCACAACTTTAGCAATGTAGACATGCGAGATTGATTGTATGTTAAATCTCACCATGTATACGTTTTATAAAGTAGTCCAAGTCTGTAAAGTAAATAGATCCTTGAACAAGAGGAGAAGGTTGGCTATAAGTGAATAAATATAAGTGATAGCTATCTGGAGGGGTTTTTGGTTTAGCCATTTCATTTAGTCTCATACAATCTTCTCTATCTAAAGAAGTTATCGCATTCTCTCCACCAAAAAACAAGTCCCTTAGTTAAGAAGAATAAGCAAATTTCTCCACTAATCTTTATGGTTCAGTTGTTATAAAGCTAACCTTAGACAATGTCAATTAGGCCGAATCTCAGTGCCCTGAACCCGTCCTATAAATTTTTGAGTTTGTGCTTAGTTATAAACGCTTAAAATGAACTTTTCGGATTAAATCCGTTTGGGTTTAAGCTCGTTTAGGATAAAGCTGGTTCGCAAAACCTAAAATTTTAATTTTAGTTAAGCTTTGTTTTTGTAGTCGAAGCTATTTCTGATATTGGCATAGTGTTTTAATATTTTGATCCAAGAACTAGCAAAGAAAATGCGAAAGATGTGAATTTACCTTACTCTTTAATCATTACATTAATCACATTTCAAAATTTTAAATTGTATCTTTTTCTTCATGTAGACATACTTCGTTAAGTATTAGTGTTGTTTATCTATATATTTAGTTTTAATTATACATCAGATTATTTTAAGTCTTGTTATATCTAATTTGATTTTATATTTGAAAGAAAATAGTTCAGAAATTATTGCTTTTATGAAAATTTACATGTTTAGAATGATAAAAATGTCAGCTATACTATTAAATAGTAAATTATTCTAAAAAATCTAGAAAAACGGACTCGGCTTTAGTATGTAAGCCTAAACTTTTTTTTAAGTTTGGATTGGATCAAACTCAAATATTTACGAATTGTGTGAATGTTAGGCTGGAGTAGATAAAACTCAAATATTTACAGATCTTATGGATTTTGGACTGTACCGGCCAGGCCATCCCGATTAACATCGCTAACCTCCCTCTTGAAGAATAAGTTCAATTTCTTGTGGGGATGCAAAGTCCTATATTTAAACTCTTTGAGTGAAGATAAACTGGATATGAGTTTAGATTCTCGTTTGCATTTTCCCCGTCTGGTTGTGGTTTATGAGTTTTGCAGTCCCACGTCTGCTGCTTCTGTTCCCACTCTGTTAATTTCGAGTGTTTCCTTTATTTTCCTGTATTAAAAAATGGTAGATATCCGTTAGTTTATGTCTTGTTGTGTTCTTTGCCTCTTTATATTTTGTTTTGGTTTTCGAGAAGTAGTTCATGCTTGGTTAATTGGTTTGGTCTTTACAGCTAAGTTTTTGTTTCCACCACTATGACCGTTTCAATAACATTTTTTAATTATAGTCGTTAATCCAATCATGATAGTAAAAAGATAAAAAAAAAAAAAATTCAAAAGCCAAGAAACGTTAAAAAATAATTTGAAAAAAGGGAAAAAAAAAGAAAAAGAAATGTGGAGGTTGGTTTTGTGTTCCCTCTCGTTCGAACAGCAACACTCGTCCCGTAAAAGTCTCTCTCTCTCTCTCTCTCTCTATCGCAGATAGGTGCTTCGTCTCCTTCTTCGATAACTCCGATCACCTAAAAACGTTTCCTTTCAATCAAAGCATCTCTCTCTCTCTCTCCCTCCTTCATTACAAACATTATATCCTCGCATTTCGAGGTACTTACTCTCTCGATCGAGATTCAGATCTAAATTTCAATAATTAGGGATTTCGATTCTCCATCGTCAATGTCGAATTCGAGCTTCGATGTGGAGAAAGTTTCGATCTTTATTGGATTCTAACTTGGAGATTTCGAATGGCTGGTTTTGATTTTGATGATTGTGGCAATGATGTAGTTTTAGCTAAAAGTTGTTTGCTTTGAAGAGGGAAGAAGATGGGATCTGGGCGGAGCAAATCGTGCCGAGCCTCTACGGAACCTGGTGGTGGTGGAGGAAGGAGGAGAAAACCAATGAGTCTCCTTTGCTCTCTTCACTCTTCTTGCCTCGCTTCTACTTCTCACGACAGTGACGATGACGTTGATCATCAGGTTTCGTTTTCATCCTTAGTGCCTATCAATATCTTGATTTATAACTAAGAGTCTTGATCTCTCCAGGTATGTAACGGAAGGAGGAGGATGGAATCTTTGAATCAGGGAGATGCACAAGATTGTTATGATGATGAAGAACTGAAAGATAAAAACGAGCTTGAGCTTGATGATGATTGTGGTGTTGTTGTTGAAGAAGAAGCAGCTGTAAGCAACGTTGGCGGTTCGGTTCAAGAATCTCCCACTCCAAGTGGAGTTTTCTCGCATTTCAAATTCCTTCCTGGTAACATAAGCTCCAGACTTAGCAGAGCTTCAAGCTCTAGATCCTTCAACACTACTTACCCACGAGAAGTATCTGTCATACAACCTGCTAGAGTTGAGTCTCCGAGGAACCCTGTGATTGACAATGTGGTTAGAGACATTGATGCCATGCGATATGGAGAAGATCGTTCTTCTTCTTCGAGAGTAGGGAATGGTATGGAAAGACAAGTTGTTCGTGAACCTTCCGTTGATCGGAATGTTAGTTTTAGCAGGACTCTGAGTGTTGGACGTCTCCGTGACAGAGTTCTTCGCCGGTCTTCACTCTCTGATTTCACATTCCGTCCTTCACATCAGGGAGAAGATGATACTGATCTCTTCCCTGCTGATAACACTGCAGCAGCGGAGGATACTCCTGTGACTTCAACGTCGTTACTAAACCGTTCTGCTTCTAGCATTAGAAGGACGTTATTCGGAGTTCAAGATCAACAGACGACAAGTCCTCTTGTCATAGAAGGGAGGTATCAAGGTTTATTAGAACACCGATCAGATTTCCTTGAGAGAAGGAGGAGAATTAGATCTCAGGTTTGAAAACTAGTTTAGTTGTTTCATTCTTTGATGTCTTCTCTGTTCAACTAAAGATCTAATCAACTGATGTAACAGGTTCGTGCTCTTCAAAGATTGGGAAGCCGGTTTGAGAGTGTCACAGGCCATCATGATAGGGCTTGTGTCTTATCAGGTCTAGACCAAGCAGGTCGTTGCACATGCCGTGCAGGTACTAACCGTGGTTCCACTACAACAACAACAACACCAACAACCGATGAAACAAACGCTAGAGCTAGCATCTCAAGGATAGTATTGCTAGCTGAAGCTCTCTTCGAGGTATATTACATGTCTTCACAGTAACAACTTCTTGCCACACGGTTCTCTCTCGCTATATGCTAAGGTTTTATAGTGTATTCATTTTTAGGTTCTTGATGAAATTCATCAGCAATCTGTTGTATTATCCTCTCAACAACCATCAGTATCATCAATAGGATCTGTTCCTGCACCTAACGACGTTGTGGACTTGTTACCTATAAAACAGTATACTAAATCACAAAGCGAAGATTCCTCACAGTAATATCTACTAACTGGTTCTTTTACTTACTAATATGTCGAGTCATTATGGTTAAAACATTTTTTTGCCGTAATTTTTCAGATGTTATATATGTCTTGTGGAGTATGAAGAAGGAGACACTATAAGGACACTTCCTTGTCATCATGAATTCCATAGAACATGTGTGGATAAATGGCTTAAAGAGATTCACAGGTATGAAATCTGGATTTGTGATGACAATGTTTTCGATTTCTTTTTTCGTGAAATCTGATGATGCTTTCGCGGCAATGCAGAGTATGTCCTCTATGTCGTGGAGACATTTGTAGACATGATCCATCACCTGAACTACACTGATTACAGTATGAGAGTTTCAGATTCTGCAAAAGACCCAAAAACATTCATTGGTTTTTGTCTGGAACTGAATCTAAATGTTGTATTTTTGCTTGTTGTTTGTAGCTTTCAATTGAAAACAAAAAACAACAAAATTCAAACTTCCTGTATTTTAAACTTCTGTACTTAATTGATAAATTTACTGATGTTGTTGTGTTTCATGAGCATCTTTGCCTCTGATTGCAATTTTCGCCTATCTTTAAGAGCACTTAAAATAGGATTCTAAACAAAATAATAGTATATTAATATAATGTAATTATTGAATTAAAATCTAATACTGGAAAAATTAAGCCATATAATGCAACCTGTGTAGTGAGAGTAACTCACCTTTTCTTGTCGAGTATCTCAAACAAAAACTTTTGTGTTTTTTTTTCTGTTCTTTCTCTCTCTTATTTGTGTTTTAGTTTTCAGTTTTTAATTACTTAAAATAATAAATACGATATCAGATACTATACAATGAGAATGCCCTTAGGTCAAAAATCGAAAGCTTAATGTTCCCGGTCAATTTATAAATAATTTTTTTTCTTGAAGCCACCTAAACAAGTAGTACACAAAATTAACAAATCATCATTTAACTTTATTAACTAGATTTTGATCTGTGCTTTTAAATATGTGTAATATATATATAGTTGAGTTAATAATTATATTTTAATACACAAATAATAACTCATGTAACAATTATATTTTATCTTAATAATTAAATGGACAAATATTATTAATATAATTATTTAAATAATTATACGAAAATAACAAAATAGCATATAATAAATTATTATATGAGTTAATAAATATAGGTAAACATTTAATACACAAATAATCAAACTAATTTAAATAGTTATACTAAAATAACAAAATAGCACAAAATAGCACTAACCTGTTCCCGGTCTATATATAATTGTATTTTAATCATAATTTATAAATCATTAAATTATTTACAAATTTACATTTTCATTACTGTCATTGACATATTCTTTATGTATCACATAATATCAATACTATTCTAAAAGCAATGCCTATATTTTAATAATATAAATTTAGAACATTTGTCAAATTACATTAAGATAAAATTTTATAGAAATATATATTTTTTCGAATTGAAAACCATATTTTGAAGTTTCAGTTTTGCTATAAATATGATCAAAAATGTTTTATTATAATATTATTGGAAAAATATTAACCACTAAAAACAATTAATTAGTATATATGACAAAATAATATGAACTAAATCTATGTAATGGTTCAACCTAGACTATTTGTTAGTAGATAAAAAGTGTTTCTGTTATAATAGTATAGAATTATAGATTCTTTCAATTTTTTTTCATACTCTTATTATTTATTCCAAATATGTAAACAAACCACTAAATAATCTACAAGTTTTTAATTATCTTCTAATTAAAATATCTCTTTTGGTGATGACTAATCTTCATCTACAAATATACCATACTATTTAATATCTAAAAATGAAATTTACTCTTCATATAAATATTTTTTAAAAGAATATAAAATATCATTTGCTATTTTCCAATTATTTAGATATATTAATATAAATTTACATGAATGTGAAAAGTCATTTTTATTTTTTTTTAATTTACAAACTAAAATTATTTTAACATATTATATTAATATAATAATTTAGTTATGCTAATATTATATATATAGTTAGTTTTTTTCTTTCTTTTTGGTGAATATTATGACTTGTAATTTAATTAAAATATAAATATGTTTAAAATAATTAAGAGATGTCATTTATCATTGTTAATAAGTTATATTAGTAGAAATATAAAAAAATTACACTTTAAAAAAAAAAAATTCAATTCCAGTAAAAAAATAAATATATTATACCAAAAAGTAATGGTAAAATATCATTTCACCAGTCAACAAATAATAATTTGTGACAAACAAAGGGATCAATGTTAAATATATGAGATTCATTATAGGGAAAAATCATTTAACAGTTCAAGTCAAGATAATTCGCGATTCATATCAAATCAGCGTATCATTAACTAACATATCTGTTTTGATTTGTGTCTAAAAATAATGGGAAATGTCTTTAATTAATATATGATACGATTAACTCGTTCATTATTGGGAGATACAGTCTGATCATTTTTCGTTGACTCATTGTTAAGCTCCTTAATTGATAGAACAATACATGATTTTATATATAGTTCATCATTACGTAGACTGAGAAAATAGTTTCAGAGTATCGTTAGAAAGATTATCAATCACCTTGTTAAGTAGAAATTCACGAAAGTGAAAACCCAAAATGAAAAACAGTTGTCCAATTCTTGGTCCCCGATGTGACTTTTGTGATTGTGCTGGTAGGGCATGCCAGTCTCACTTCCCAGGTAATGTTCATGTATCTTTTATAGTATTTCTACTCATGATAATCGAACAATTGGTTTAACATATCAATATCACACCGTTGATTTAATTAGTATTTGTGTTCCAAATCGAGTCAGTTTCATTTGGAGTACTAAGTTTACAATTTTAGTAAAGAAAAGAATGATGACAGTATTCAATAACAGTAATAGTGGTAAACTATAATTTGTAAACTTGTGATCGTAACTTTTATTTTAATAGTATCAAATATGAAACCAAAGTTAGTATAAAATAATTTTCTACAATTTTCCTTTCTTTTTCATTTTATTTTTATTTATCCAGTGTTAATAAAAAATGTATTATTGTTCTTTCACTTTTATGTTGTAACTCAATTTCATTTTAGTAACATTATTTAACTTATAAATCTTATATGAATTTCTGAGTGAGTAAATTTTTATTAGACTTGGTTAGATCATATCAATTTATTTAGGCAATGGTCCTGATAATTTAATATGACTTTTAATAAAAAAATAAACATGATGATTATGAAAGGTTTAAAACTGTATAAAAATCATTTCTTAGTATAAATATTGAAAAATAACAAATAAAAGTTGATCGTTGATCCAAAGGTATATTATAAGACAACTTAATTTGAAGCGTAGTGCAGAAATCCTAATTAACCAAATATGTATTTACCAACATTAATACCATCTTTTTCTCAAAAAAAAAACATTAATACCATCTGTAATACAAAAATATTAAGCATTTGTAGTTGGTCTTTGTAGGAATGAAGGTGGAGTGGCCAGAGCTAAAAGGAGTGAGCGGAATCGAAGCAAAGAAAAAGATAGAAAGTGATAATCCACATGTGACTGCTTTTATATATCCTGAAGATGTCTATCTACCATCCATCAATTGTTGTAATCGTGTTGTCCTCTATGTTCCGAGCGACAATTGCCCCAACGGTCCAGTCACCAACACACCTATTATTGGATAGCCTCATCCTTTATGCTTTCTAAATTTCAACAATTTTCCTGAATAAAACAGAAATATAAGAGATATTTCTACTATATAATCTTGTATCATCAAGTTTATAATATGTTTCTTTTACTGAACAATAAAAACATTGTTGTGTTTTTTTATCTTTTACTAATGTTATATCTTTTCTAAACTACTCTTCTTATCTAGACGAACACTTTTTAAAGTATTTAGAATACGTAAAAAAAATCTTCAAAACAAATTTGTTATAAAAAAGAAAAATTCCATAAAAATGCCCTAAATAAATTTTGTTAAGTTTTTAATATCCAAACTTTTTGTTTTCTAGTTTGATAACTTAACCAGTTATTTTGCTTTTAGTACATTAACTTTTAAACTGTGTTAATTTTAATATCCAATTTTTCTCATTTTAATCAAATATTTATAAGTTTCAGAATTTTTTTTTTTAAATCACCAAAATTCAGGAAAATCTCTTTACAGTTTTTAATTTTATTAAAGTTTTAGGAATAAGAGAACCTAAAGTATAAATAATCGCAAAATTTTGGAAGAATTTTTAAGATTTTGTTTTCTGAAATTTTAAACTAAATGATCTTTTCATTCAAAATCAAGCTTTTATGAATCTTAAAATTTGATGAAAAAATGAATCTTAAAACTGAAATATTTTATTTCCTAAAACTTAAACTAAGACTATTTTTAAAAAAATATTTTTCTTTTAAATTTTAGAGATTTTAAACTTTGTTTAATTTTATTACTATTTATTATTAAAATCAACAGAATTTGAGTATTAAAATGAGTATAGTGTTAAGTTTAAAGTCTTAAAATGAAAATAATTAGTTAAGTATTAAACCAGATAGCAAAAAATTGGATATTAAAAACTTAATAAAATTTAGTTAGAGATTCAAGTGGAATTTTTTCTAAGTAAAACAAAGAAATGAACCTCTTTGTATAAAAAAAGTATTTTTTTGTATAGTATATTAATATATGTAACATATATATAAAATTATCTGGAAATAATCAATTTTCAATAGGCCACCACCACATATTTACACTGTCAACATTATAACTAATATTTTTGGTTCAGTTTCATACTTTTTATTTATCAACGTGATGACAAATAGGTCTCAGACTCTCAGAATTCTTTTTTTGATCAAGCAGAAAAGCTTCAATCTCTCCATGTTTTGTCTATGAAAACCGGAGGAGCATCTTCTCCTGTATAAGTTGAAGCTCTGCTTGTCCAATGTGAAGCACCTCCCTTCCATTATCAGACATAACCATAGACGACCAAGGAGGATCAGAAACACTCAACTCTTGACTTGGTCTGACGAATACACATCCATTTTATGATTTATGGTATGCCTCTTAACCTCTAAAATTCACATAGACGAGAAAAGGACATTAAACCACCTACTTTTTGAGTCTGCTCTGCACGCCACCACACATGACCCTCTACTTACAGATTCAAGTACCAAGCCGCCATTCCGGTCCAACTTCTAAATCTGCAAGCAAAGTGATAAGAAATATAACTACCATGTCGTAGTTTGGGAGCCGACGAAACTAAAGAGATAACGGTCTTTTTTTTTCAATATCTGAAAACGAAATTCTAAATGCTGGCCACCCTTTATACTTCTACTTCACACGATTTGTTGCTGTTCGAGATCCACCTTTAGCCTAATTAGTTTAGGGTAATTGCACCCAGTAGACACAAAAAAAAACAAAATTTACTAACTAACTAAAAACACCCCCTCTCTCCTACTTTCTCTTCCTATCTCTCTCTACTCTCTATCTCAAAATCTAATTTTTTTTTTTGCTATTTAGCAAATAAACCCATTAATTTAAGTATTATATTTCAACTATAAATCATTATCAGTGTTTCAAAAAAAAAAAAAACTATAAATCATTATCCTCCAATACTTTTTAATATAATACCAAACCGAAAGAGAAAAAGACTAGGATAGCACCAAACCAAGTTTTTGTTCCCAAAGTAGCACTCAAGGCTCAAAGTCACAAAAATAGATTTCATTAAAGAGGTAAATATACATTTATACCCCTTGGGTTAATTAATCCAAACCTTAGGGTTTAGAGTTAAGGGGTGGAGTTTTGGAATTAGGGTTTAAAATTTTATAAAAAATAAATATTAAAATAAAAAATAAAAATTTTAAAAACAGTTTCAAAAAGTATTTTTAAATTATAAAAAGAAATTTTGAAAAAATAAATAAAAAAAATTTCAAAAAAAATTTATAAAAATTTCGAATCTGAAAACATATAATCTGAAACTATAATTTTTTTTTTTTTATTTATTTTTATTTTTATTTATTTTTATTTATTTTTTTAATTTAAACCAAGGGTATTAGGGATATTTTACCCTTTAATAAATGTCATTTTTGTGACTTTCTCCTTCTAGTACTATTTTTGAGACATAAACTTCAAAAGGTGCTATTGACATTTGCCCAAACCGAAATCGTAGTAGACATTTCGAAACCAAAATAAAAAACCAAATAAATTCGATTGCCGAATAAAATTGATTCCAACTCGGTTTACACCTCATATGAAATACCGCCACGTAAGCCAATACACAACACTCTTGTCTGTATATGATGATTCGTTTATTCTGTTTTCTTTTGTTATAAATATATATTTGAACCGTTTTTCTCAGATTCTATAAACCAGCTAACAAAAAAAAAAACAATAATCTCCAGTGATTAAGGAACCAACCAACCTCGGAGATCACCAAGACGACGGTGGTGGTAGTTGAAAGAGATGGCGGGACAGTCGCGAAAATGGATGATTCTGGTGGCGACGATCTGGATTCAAGCCTTCACTGGCACCAATTTCGATTTCTCGACGTACTCGTCGGATTTGAAATCGGTTCTAGGGATATCTCAGGTGCAGCTCAACTACCTCGCCGTGGCTTCCGATCTCGGCAAGGTTTTCGGCTGGTCGTCGGGTCTCGCGCTTTTGTATTTCCCTCTCTGGACGGTTCTCTTCGCTGCGGCGACAATGGGATTCGTTGGGTATGGTGTCCAGTGGCTCGTCATCACTAACGTTATCTCTTTGCCGTACTTCCTGGTAAAATCATTTCTTCTTTTAAGCATTTATTATTATATGTCTCTGTTGTTTTAATCGGTGAATCAATTCGATTTTTTTTTTATTATTGTTATAAGCTAATCTTGATTGTTGAAACATGTATTTGATTCTTCAGCGTTAAGTAATGTAGCCTTTTCTTCAGCTTTGTAGATAGATGATTAATAAAGAACATCATTTTTCTTGACAATATTTACAGAAATATAAGAAATTTATCAAAGATAAATACTTCCTCAGTGTCTATTTAGAGAATTTTTTTCCCTACAAAATAAGTGTCTTTTTCGATTTTCAATGTAAAATTTATTTTTCTATTGGTTGAAATATGGTTAGGTGTATAGGTAATAATATTTTTTTTATAGGAAATGTACAAAATTAATTATTTTTTTAATCTGTGTACCGAAATATAAAACGACAATTATAATGAAACAGAGAGAGTAATTAATATGAACCATGTTGATGGAAGACTCTTAGCATTATGATAAAAATGATTTAGTGTTTTCGCAGGTGGAATGAGTTTGATAGGGAACATGTTTAAAAGCCTCTTATATCTTTGAAACTCTTCTGTGTATATCTTTCATTTTGTTTCAGTTGTTTGCGACTTAATGTATTAAAATCAGAGTAGTGTTTTAGTATTTTTATATTATAATTTTTTTTTTTGGTTGCACATGAGACGAAAACAAGATTTGGAAGTTTCTGAAGGTTTGTTGATAGTTGACTGGTGGATTGGTAGTTCAGAAGTGAAGTTTCATTTGACTGTTTGCTGGCACGTGATTCTCTTTGGCCTGTTTCGGCTTAAACGTGGATTTGATGACTATATCGAGAATCTTTATAGTTTCTTGTGATCGGATCTTAGTTTTGTTTTGTGTATATATTAATATTTTTTCTCTTTGTCACCAAAAATACTTAAATACTGTTTTTCCTTTACATTCGGAACTATTCTTTGTTGAAGAGTAGACAGTGGAGGATCTCTGTCATGTGATGAATACAATACTGAATTCACATAAAAAATATTATGGCTGTAGGAAATTATTTGAATTATCTAGCAGTGAGCCTAGCCAATTTAAAAACTTTTTACTTTCTTGGGAGAAATGATTTTTAACTTTGTGACACGGTCCCAGATACTACTTATGGCTAAGTATGGTTTCTGTAATGTTGTGGCAGGTGTTTCTGTGTTGTTTATTAGCTGGGCTAAGTATCTGCTGGTTTAACACAGTCTGCTTTGTGCTCTGCATCAGAAACTTCCCTGCAAACAGATCACTTGCGCTTTCTCTCACAGTCAGCTTCAACGGCGTTAGTGCTGCCTTATACACTCTTGCTTACAACGCAATCAACCCTATCTCCACACAGCTATACCTTCTCCTAAACGCCCTTATACCTCTCATCGTCTCCTTCGCTGCTCTCATCCCTATTCTTCGCCAACCGCCTCTTGAGCCTCTCCCACCAGACGGAGTTCGTAGAGACTCTTTCATGTTTCTCTTGCTCAACATATTAGCGGTTTTGAACGGTGTTTATCTGCTTCTCTTTGGTTCGAAGACTTCTGGTGTAACCTCAGCTCGTCTCCTCTTTGGTGGATCGATTCTTCTCTTGATTCTCCCTTTATGCCTTCCTGGTCTAGTCTACGCTCGTAACTGGTATCTACACAAAGTCCACTCTAGTTTCCGTTTAGAAGGTTCTGGTTTCATTCTTGTTGATGTCGATGAGCTTGAGATACATAAAGGAATGGTCACACGTGAAGCTAGCTTCGACGGTTATCAGTTGCTGAACGATGATGTAGTACTGCGAACAGCCATTACTCCTGTTCAGAAGAGTTTCATTGAAGATGAAAACAACAGATCCTGTTGCAGTAATCTCATTAGAAGAAACCAGCTTGGAATGCTTGGAGAAGAACATCCACTGTTTTTGTTATTGTGCAGATCAGACTTCTGGCTTTACTATATAGCTTATTTTTGCGGTGGCACGATTGGACTTGTCTATAGCAACAACCTCGGACAGATTGCGCAGTCTTTAGGACAAAGCTCTGAGACAACAACTCTTGTCACGCTTTATTCGTCTTTCTCATTCTTTGGTCGGTTGCTTTCAGCAACACCAGACTATATCAGAGCGTAAGTCCCTTTTTGCACTCCTCTGTTTCTAGCATCTTGAGAAGATTTATGATCTTATTGAACTGTGCAGGAAGTTTTATTTCGCTAGAACCGGGTGGCTAGCCGTTGCTCTTTTCCCAACCACAGTCGCTCTTTTCTTGCTGGCATCATCAGGGAGTTTGTCAGCGTTACAAGCAGGAACAGCTTTAATCGGTCTAAGTTCAGGTTTCATATTCGCAGCAGCGGTTTCCATAACGTCTGAGCTGTTTGGACCAAACAGCGTTGGGGTTAACCACAACATCCTGATCACAAACATACCGATAGGATCGTTGGTGTACGGTTTCTTAGCTGCTTTGGTCTATGAATCCCATAGCACGGCTGGGTCAAAGACCGGGTCCGTTATATGTATGGGGCGAGACTGTTATTTCCTAACGTTTGTGTGGTGGGGATGCTTATCGGTGATTGGGCTAGCTTCAAGTGTTGTCTTGTTTCTGAGAACTAGAAGAGCTTATCAACGTTTTGAACAAGATCGGATAGCATCAAGCATGCTCTATTCTTGAAAATTTGAACTTCAATCGTGTTATATTGAAGGAAAAGCTGAAAATGACGACAAAAACTTGTGCAGAGCTTTGTTAGTGCACACGAGTTCTGATATTTTTATTTTTGGCAGCAATAATAAGAAAGAGAGATCTTAGGGACATAAAGAAGGCTTTCAGTTTTGCGTTTTGTGGCAGTGAATCAGTGAGTTGGAATGGGGAATTGTAACTTTGAGGGCATTGGAAGCAACATGTAATACTTACTTCTGAATTAACCTGACGAATGGAGAGATAGTAAATAAATCTTTGAAGTCCTCCAAAATGTAACACACCGACTTCTTGGATGGAGTGAGACCCACGAACCAAGAAAATAAGCATGCGAGTTCACTCGCTATGCCAGTCCAAGCCTTATAATTCTAGTGATATCCATCTTCGCTCTAATCTTGGAAAGAAATTCTATAACTTTAAATATGAAATTTTTTGCTTTTCAAAAAGGAATTTCAAAACTTCAAATTTTGGATTTTAGAATATCTTTAAAAATACTCTCTATTTTGAAGTTTCAAGTTGTTTTTCTCCAAAAGCAAAATTTCAAATTTAACTTCAAAATTATTATAATTTACACTGCAATCTTTATATTTGTCATCATAATGATAAATCCAAAATTTTTTTATAAATAACTAGCACATATACAAAATACTACACTAATATTAATTAATAAAATTTTACACTAAAATATAAAATTATAAATATAAATACAGAATTAAATATTAAACTACAAACAAAATACCACAGTATTCCATAAAAGTATTTTTGTATTGCTCCATCTTCGGTGACAAACAAAATTTTGACAATATTTTAGAGGTTCCGGAGAAAATTTGTTGTTGTAATATTTAAATTTGTGTAGTAATTATGTTTTCATGTATCTTCTTAAAAAGTTTCTTATTAAGTTTTTTTTTTGTAATATTCTTGTTATCTAATTCTAGTTTTAAAATATTATAAATTTTATTTTAAAATTTTCATTTAATTTTATGTGTAAAATTTGAATTTATAAAAATAAATTTAAAATATTTATGATATACAAAAATTTTAAAGATTAAAACGATAAATAGAAAATATTTAAGAATCATATATGTGGTGTGTAATTAATTATAAGGACCAAAATGCAAATAAAAAATGAAACTTTAAATTTGGAGTTTTGAATTAAGAAACTTCAAATATGAAGTTTCACTCCTTCAAATTCTAAATTTAAAGTTCTAAATTTTTTTTAGAGCAAAAAACTCTATATTTGAAGTTATAAAGTTCCTTTTGTAGATCCTCTTAAGAAGTAAAATTTTGTATTTGAAGTTTCACTACTCAAAACTTCAAATTTGAAGTTTCATTTTTTTATTTGCATTTTGGTTCTTATAATTAATTACACGTCACATTTATGATTTTTAAGTATTTTCTCATTTGTCATTTTAAAATTAAAACTTTTGTATATCAAAAATATTTCAATTTTATTTTCATAAATTCAAATTTTACACATAAATTAAATAAATTTAAAAACAAGATTTAATATTTTAAAACTAGAATTAGACAACAAGAATATTAGAAAAGAAACTTAATAAAAATAACTTTTAAACAGATACATTAAAACAACACTAAAAAACTAGTAAATTTGCTCTAAAACCTCTAAAATATTTTGCAAATAAATTTTCTGTAACCGAAGATGGAGCATTACGAAAATTATTTTATGGAATGATATGTTATTTTGCTTATAGTTTGATATTTAATGATGTATTTTTATTTATAATTTTATATTTTAGTGTAAGATTTTATTAATTAATATTACTATAATATTTTTAAATATGTACTAGTTATTTATAAAAGTTTTATAAATTTATATTAATTATGACAAATATAAAGACGGGCAGGAGCTAGACTTTCTGATATGTAAGCGTATGGAGCTAGTAAAACATTACTTTATATAATAAGAAGATAAGATTAGAGATGCTGTAAAGAAGAAAACGATTAGGTGATTAGCAACTAGGAATGGCAATTGGTACCACCCGCCCCGCCGTAGCCCGCCCCGCCGCGGTCTCTCTATCCGGCGGTTCTTTGCGGGTTGGTCCGCCACTACCCGCGGTCTCAATCCGTAAGCCCAAACCTGCCCCGCTAACCTCTCCTAGCATTTGCGGGCAGCCCGCGGGTAGTCAAATATTGGTGGCAAACGGTACCACCCGCCCCGCCCCGCCCCGCCTGATTTGCAACATGAAAGAAAGAAAAACTGACTTATCTTATCAAAAGGAAAATCAGAAGAAAGCATATACCACGACAGCTGAAATGTGAAAACCATAGAGCAGCTCATGGCGATAGAAATGTGAATATGACTCGTATGTGGGACTGATACCAATACCAAAACATTCTTCTTCTTTTTTTTAAGTTCAGCCTTAAAATTTTCAACAAGTGTTTTACTCGTATGTGAGACTGATACACTCGTATGTGAGACTGATACGTGATAATGATATTGATTGCAAATGTACATTACCAAAAGCACAGACAACATCAACTGCAAATTTTTCAAGTCTTCACCAAATTTAAATTAAACAAAACACCAGATCCAAATGATTAATCTCAAAGGCAATAAAAAATCAAATCCAAACAGTCATTCTAAATGTAGATAAAAGAAAAACACCAAATCAAAAAAAAAAAAATCAAACTTCTTCTTCATCTTCATCTCCACCATTGACAATGGATTCAAATGATGGTAGGTTCTCTTCTTCATCAAGAATTTCATCTTTAGAAAATATCAAAAGTTGAAGTTAGTAAATAATAATAGGCATGGTTCTCAGAATTATAAAATAATGTGAATATTTTACCATGTTCATAAGCTTCATATCCCTTTAGCCAGTTCCTAGTACAGATCAGAGCTTGCACATTTTTCGGAAGTAGACGGCTCCTGTATTTATTAAGGACTCGCGATCCAATGCTAAAGGAAGACTCTGAAGCCACTGTTGTAATAGGAATACTCAGTAAATCACAAGCCATTGCTGACAAATCGCCATACCTATGAGTATTATCTTTCCACCACTTGAGAATGTCCATGCTCCGAAAACTATTAAAGTCCAAGGGTGGTTCATCCAGATAAGCTTCTAGAGGTGTTTTTCCACTCACAGCGCCGCTGACTTTGCGAAACGCAAAGAAATCCTATGAAGGTTTAAAAAAAAGATCAAAAACTATTTAAAAAAAAATAAAAATAAACAGAATGTTAAAAAAAATCGAAACACTCACATTGTAGTTCTCAAACATACCCATTGACCCTTCAGCACAAACATTTTGTGGAACCGTCTCACGTGGCTCTGTAGAAGGTGAGTTAGTCTTGGATTTTTTGTCGTAAGACTCAAACAGAGTACTGAGCTTATCACGCAAGTTTCTCAACTTTGTATCACGTGTACTCATGTCGAGCTTCCCTAAGCAACAATCCACAATAGAAAGCTTAAAACGTGGATCAAAGACGACTGCCATCGCGAAAACACAACTGACTTCTTCCCAATATTTATCAAACTTCTCTTTCATCGGTGGCACCATCTCTCTGACAACCTCATCTTCGCTTTCTTCATTAATTCTAAGCCAATCATGGATCAACCAGACCTGATAGAAATACAAGTTCGAAGTCGGGTAATTGGAACCAGACATCAAACTTGTAATCACAGCGAATGGTCCCAAAAAACGGCAGATATTCTCAGCTCTTGTCCACTCCTCAGCTGTAGGCGCCATTTTATAACCTCTCCTATCAAATGTCTCCAACTTAACAAACGCTTTGCGGAACTTGATGGCTCTTTCAAGCATATAGAAAGTTGAATTCCATCTTGTCTGCACATCCAGTATCAGACCCGCATTTTCCTTTATACCAGCAGCAACCACACATTTTTCGAACAATACTTCACGCGCTTCTGATGCTAATACGTACTTAATACTCTCTCTTACTTTGTGCAAAGAACTTCCAATAACCTTCAAACCATCTTGCACTATGAGGTTAAGTATGTGAGCTGCACATCTGACATGGAAAAACTCTCCGCCACACAACAAGTCATCGTTCAACATCAGCTGCGATTTCACAATATCTTGCATCGAATCATTGCTTGTAGCATTATCCAATGTGATAGAGAACACTTTTTTTTCTATTCCCCACTCTTTCAGTGATTCAAGGAGCTGCATCGAAACATTCATACCTGTATGTGGTGGTGATAAAGCACAAAACGTCAGGATCTTGCTGTTCAACCTCCAATTTCGATCAATGTAATGAGCCGTCACACACATATAACCCTCACGTTTTAGCGATGACCACAAATCAGACGTCAAGGAAACTCTTCCAGGAAGACTCGCTAATTCCCTCTTCAGTGCATCTCTCTCGTTCTCATACAACCGATACACATCTGCTTTCGCAGTGTTTCGACAAATGGTTTGGACATCAGCATTCAAATACCTCCAAGTGTCTCTCACTTTTTCATACTCCACATACGAAAATGGGAGGTCATGCTGGACTATTGTCTTAGCGACCAGCTGCCTAAACACAAGATGGTCATATTTGCGAGGTACTAATTTCCCTTCAGCATTGACATTCATCTTCCCATTCAACCTTCTATACATTTTGAAAATACCACGATGTCTTTTCAAGGACGTAGTTCCATGCCCGTGAGAGCTCCAAGCATACTCATTCTTGCAATGATTGCATTTGGCTTTCTCCTCGCCATTGGGTTTTCGAATCACACAAAAATCCACCCAAACATCTGACCTTTGCCTACTCTTCATAGCAGCATCCTCATCGTCCTCATCAACATCATCATCCACATTAATCTCCTCATCCTCTTTTTTCTTCTTCTTTTGCGGCTGCACCGGTTTTGGAGCCGGCTTGGAACACCTCCTCCCTCCACGTATTGTAGCAGCAACCGGTTTTTTTTTCCCTTCCATCGCCTTTGAAGACGACCCGGATTGAGTTGAGAAACTCCCTGATCCGAGAGAAAATTGTTTGCAAGGCTGAGTGGGATTGATTGGAGGAGGAGTCTCCTCAACATCACTATCGACCTCATCATCAGCTACCTCAATCACTCGTTTTCCTTGTTGCTTCTTTCCATCAGAACAGCCTATCTCAGTCTCACGATTCTCATCAGCAGCGTTAAGGGCTCCTATCAGGCGTTGAGTGTCGAAGTCACAAGTCTCCAAGAACTTGAAATTGGGATCCATCTCCTTTGTAGCCGCTCTCAAGTCTCAAGTTTCTTTATTAGTGTTTTTGTTTTCCTCACGAGTCACGATATTCAATAAGTCGTGAAAGAGTAGTTTCCGTGTGTTTAGGTTTGTGTTGTTACTTGTTAGGGTTTTTTAATTTACTTAGTATTTTAATTTTATTTTTAAAAATTAATATTTCTAATTTTCAACAACAAACGACAAAGTTACATAACAATACTTACTTCAAAACAGAACCAATACTTACTTCAAAACAGAACCTAAACAAAACCAATACTTTGCCATTCCTAAATATAACTTAGACAAGATCAAACATCAAAGAGGGACAAGCTATACTTTGACAGACTCAGGTTTCATTCAGACAAGAATAATTCAGCTACACAGTCTACGGTAAAACCAACAAAATTGATAAGTTCTCACTGTCTATCAAGAGCAATATACTCAGCTATACAGTCTACTGTCATACCAACACAATTATTAAGTTCTCACAGTCTACTGTCATACACAGTCTTACAGTTCCTCATCAAACAATCACAACAAGAAGAGTACATAGAGAGACAGAGAGAGAGACATACCTGTTTCATAGACCTAGAATGAGCAGCAGATTCTCTGTTTTTGATCATACGCTTATGCCTTCTATCTCCTCTGCTTTTATTAGAATCTTGGCTTCTTTTCTTCCCAAACCTCGCAAATTAATCAATAAATACAGAACAACAATAGTATATCAGTATGACATTATCAATGAATAAATTATTTCACTTTGTAGCTTAGTTGAATCTAAACCAATGCTCAATTGCAGAAGTCATGGTGTTAGCAGTGTACATCATGAGTCTACGTTCATCAACAAACATATCAGAAACAAACTACTTCAGAGCTTAATCAAATACCTTTGTAGTCCAGGAACAAGAAGTTTCGGTGGCGGGATCTCCAAGAAGACGAAGGAGAGAAGCTCCGGTGGAGGCTCGACGAAGGAGATAAGCTCCGGTGGAGGCTCGACGAAGGAGAGAAGCTCCGGTGGAGGCTTGAGGAAGGAGAGAAGTTTCGGTGGCGGGATCTCCAAGAAGAGAAGTTATGGTGGTGGAAAGAAGACGGCGAGGAGCTCCGGTGTGGCTCGAGGAAGGAGATAATCTCCGGTGGAGGCTCGACGAAGGAGAGAAGCTCCGGTGGAGGCTCGAGGAAGGAGAGAAGTTTCGGTGGCGGGATCTCCAAGAAGAGAAGTTATGGTGGTGGAAAGAAGACGGGGAGGAGCTCCGGTGGTGGCCTTAGTCGAGGAGAAGAAGAACCGGTTGGTGGTGATGCTCCTCTGGTGCTCGTCAATAGAGTCGCGGCTACAGAGAACACGAATCGCCATTTTTGTCCCTACTTTTTTTTTTCAGGTGCAGACACAACAAAAGAGGAAGTGGTGCGGGTTCTGTCTGACCCGCAAGACCCGCAATGACCAAAACCGCAAAGGCCCAACCCGCATGAGACTTAACCCGCGAGACCCGCTCACAAATGGGCCTACAGTATCTCTGCCCAAACCCGCCCCGCATGGGTCTTGTACGGGCCAGGCCCGCGGGCTGCGGTCCATTTGCCATTCCTATTAGCAACCCCGAAAGAAAATGATTATTAATTTCCTTTATTCTGAAAAAGGAAAGAGTGAATCTGTCTCAGCTTCTCTGGGTCAGTCAGACTCTTTGATTTCAACCCTATCCTTCGTTTATCGCGACTTCTAGGGTTAGGGTTTGTTCAATTCACGTCTTCTTCGTCTCCTCCTCCTCCTGCAATTCGATAAGTAATTTCATCGCAGGTTAAGGTAAGTATCTACCATTCATTCCTTCGTTTACTCACTCTAATTGAATTTTTTCTTCTATGGATTTGGGTCTCTTTTGTTTCCCACCATCAATTGAATTTCCATTTAAATTTTCCCTTTGGATCTGATTGTCCCTCCTCAATTGCTAGTTCTATCGGCATGGTTTCGTCTTCTGAGCATAAAAAAACACAATAAAGATTGAATTTTTACTCGAATGTATCTAATTAGTGATGAGATTTTGCCTTATCAAGTTCTTCACACATCTTTTAGTCAAAGCTAATTTTTCTTAGTGCAATTGTGAAGATTTTTTGCCAGGTTTGGGATAATAGTTGAGTTTAGAAGATACAATAATGGCTGGAGTACTAGCTGGGGAATGTTCGTACAATGAGAGTGGAGTTTCATCTCACTCCAGGAACTCTCATGAAAAGCAAGACGAGGGTTCCCGCTGGTACTTTGCAAGAAAAGAAATTGAAGAAAATTCACCCTCGAGGCTGGATGGTATTGACTTGAAGAAGGAAACTTACCTCCGTAAATCCTACTGTACATTTCTCCAGGACTTGGGCATGAGACTCAAAGTGTAAGTGTTCTTTTTCTTTCATCTTACTTTTGTTTTAAATTGAACTGCTTGGCATTATAATTCTCCCGAGTAGTCCATCAACATTGTGTTCAGAATATAGTTACTTACCCCTTTACACTTATGTTTAATATAATTGTAATTTGATGTTTTATTTTATCTTAGCGTGTCTTTGACTGACATGAATACAAGGGAAACGATAGTAACTATTGTTTATTTGATCTCATCGTTTCTTTCATTGACATGGTGAAAACATTCCTGTCACATTTGTCTGAATTTTACTTCCGGTAGTCATGATTTCTGTACTCTTCAAGGCTTTCAAATTACTTGCTTCTCATTTAAAGTGGCTGATGTAGTTTTCCGAACAGTCCTCAGGTTACAATAGCTACAGCGATTATCTTCTGTCATCGATTCTTCTTTCGCCAATCACATGCAAAGAATGACAGAAGGGTGAGTTTATTGTTTTGCACCTGAGGCTTTTAAAAATGGGCTTTAGTCTGTGTTATTCCAATCTCTAGGCTGTAGTGTGGCTAGTGTGGAATCCGAGGTATTTCCGTTTCTTAGATCCTTGGTAGTCTATTGTATATATTGGCTCCATCTCCTTGGCATTTTTCTTGGTAGTTCTAGAGGGTACACTTCTCTGTGAACAGATAGTTTGGCTGTGACTTTGATACAGATTTAGCTTGATTCTTGTCCTATGCATGGTGTATGAATTGTGATTGTCAGTGCTGATTTATACTTTTAGAGCAGGAAAAAAATACATAGATTAGGTACTGAGCAATTTTTTCGTGTTGGTTTCACAGACAATTGCAACCGTATGTATGTTCCTTGCTGGAAAGGTTGAGGAAACTCCACACCCCTTGAAAGAAGTTATTTTTGTATCCTATGAGATAATAAACAAGAAGGATCCTGGCGCTACACAGAAAATCAAGCAAAAGGTAATCATCACACTAATGAACCTTCTCAGATCTTTTGCCTCCGTTTAGCTAAAAAGTATCTGGATTTCCCCATATCTTATGTATATCACTTCTGCAGGAAGTATATGAGCAACAGAAAGAGCTTATATTAAATGGAGAAAAAATAGTACTCTCTACACTAGGCTTTGACTTCAATGTTAATCATCCTTATAAACCCCTTGTAGAAGCAATAAAGAAATTTAAGGTTGCGCAGAATGCTCTTGCCCAAGTTGCGTGGAATTTTGTTAACGATGGGTACGTTGAAGTGCTATTTTCTTCTAAAGCTTCCATTACTTCTATGTGCTTCCTATTTTCGTCTTCATACAATGAAAAATGGCTTGCAGTCTGCGGACATCACTCTGCCTGCAATTTAAGCCTCATCACATTGCGGCTGGTGCAATTTTTCTTGCGGCTAAGTTCCTTAAAGTGAAGTTACCATCAGATGGAGAGAAGGTTTGGTGGCAAGAGTTTGATGTCACACCTCGACAATTAGAGGGTATGTAGATGATGAAATCGATATGACTGCTCTTGTTTCATTGTTTGACTTGCATTACCTGTTTGGAATATGATTTCAAGAGTGATCACCTCACCTTTTGTATCTTTCAGATGTTAGCAACCAAATGCTTGAGCTTTATGAGCAAAACCGTGTCCCTGCATCTCAAGGAAGCGAAGTCGAAAGTAGTGTAGCTGGATCGTCAGCTCATCGGCCAGGCTCCAGAAATGGAGCGTCAACCGATGATCATGTTGGTTCTAGGCAAACATCAGTACGTTCAATCCATGAACATTCAAATTCTGATAATCATGGGGGTTCATCAAAAGACGGCTTGAGTCAGAACAACGATAATAGGGGTGGGGAGGCAGCTAATGCCAGTATTGATCACAAAGAGGAGATCAAGAGAGAAACAAAAGAAAGCCCGCATCATGAAAATCATCCAGCTCTTGACTCTAGACCTTTAGTTGATGGACCTGGGAAGGAGAATTCAGAAAGAGAGAGTGGAGAGCTTCAAGATGATGGCGCTGTTCCTAAATCTAGAAAGGTTGAAACAACAGGTGATGCCCCAATCATCCAATCGCCAAAAGACTTGAAATTGCTTCGGGATAAGGTGAAGGCAAAGCGAGAAAAGGCTAAGAAGTTGCTCGGTGAAAGAACGAGGGAAAAGGATGTGATGGATGAGGATGATCTGATTGAAAGAGAATTGGAAGATGTGGAACTAGCTGTTGAGGATGAAAAGGCGAAGCAAAGGAATGCACAGAGCAGGCCAAAGGCAGAGAACTCTGATCTCATGGGTGCAGAACATGGTGAGATTCGAGATGTTAAAGGAGTTAAAAATGCAGAAGAAGGTGAAATGGTAAACGATGTCTCCCCAGTGCATAGCAGAAAGAGAAAAATGGAAAGTAGCCCTCCTGAAAAGCAGACAGAAGGAAAGAGACGCCACAATAGTGAGAACGGTGAAGAAGACCATAAGAGGAGCAGAGGTAGTAGTCATCATGGTGATAGAGAGCACAGAAGACGCTCACAAGAGAACAACCATTCATGAGAGGTAATGATTATTAAAAACTGCTACTCTTGATATAATCTTATGGCCTTTCTAAGACCTGTGGGATTTTGATGCCCAACCATGTGAACTTGACTTCTCTACATGGGTCGGTTCAGTTGTTGGAACCGTGGTCGGTGTATTTTAATGTTTGATTATATATCTATTTGTGGCATTTTATAAAATCCAACGGCTTGAACGAGGACTCATCATCCTAAAAGGATGTTGAGAAGCTAATCAAGCTTCCTTCTAATAAGTACGCTCGATGCTATTGAACAAAAACTATGCATTATATCACCTGCATTTTTCTTTCGCTGGGCAACTCTATACTTCCATTTGCTTAAGTATAGTCATCGTGATAAAGTTTCCTCCACTATGGTAAGATGAGAGTTGTCACTGTCTGAGATACCCCTATCAGATGAAGTGTAAGTTGTGGTCAAGGCCACAATCGCTTTGATTAACATCTTTGTTGTTTAACTGATTTTGCTTTTGATAGCTTCTCCAAGATTTTGTTATTACAGTATCTTTTTAAGTTGTATCTCATGTTAAATAGAAACAGTTGTACGCTATTGAAGCGAGTTATGTAATGAATCTATCAAATTTTTCTAAATGTGATTTGAGTTTGGTCTGAGTGAATACCATTAGTCAACCAGGGATCTGCTGCAGTATACCATTTGATTATATTGGATAAAAGACATCACTTTTACTAGTAAAGTGATGTTGAAAGAAATAATATATCATTCGACTTAGCATTCAAAAAGAGAAGAAGATAAGACCAAAAAGTAGAAGAATCATAAAATAAAAATAAAATAAAAATCAGTGATTTATTTTTTGCTAAGAATAATAATAATAACAATAAATCATTGAATGGTATGAATCAGCAGAAACACAGAGAGAGAAGAAGAAGAAGGTAGCCATGGAAATAGCTGCTCGTTCGATCCTTAACAACCTCCAGCTTTCTTCTTGCACAAAGTCTCCTCCTTTCACTATTCACGCGTCACAGGACACTGGAAGAAGACCACGACCAAGTTCCTTGGCTTTTCTTGATTGCCCAGAAAGATCCCAGATTCTCGGAAAATGCCTCCGACTGCAGAGACAGAGATCCTCCGCGCCCTGCTTATCAGCCAGCCGAGATGATGTTAACCCATCTGAAGAACTCGCCGTGATACTTGAGGTTGATGGGTAAGTTCCCATGAAGAAGCAAAGCTTCAAACTTTGTGATGATGAGATTCTATGAACTGGAGCAAGTTCTTGTTTTTGATTCAGTTGGGTCTTTGTTTGGTTCTCAGGGTAATGATTGATACATGGTCTAGTAATCGCCAGGCTTTCAATGTAGGTGCGTCTTCATTTTTCTAGTATTCTTCAAAATCGTCAGGCATTCAATGTAGTTATGATTTGTCTTTTTTTTTTTCCTTTTCTTCTGATGGTGTTGCCTCTCTCTTATTTGTGAATTTACAGCTTTTAAAAAGCTTGGCCTTGACTGTGCTAACTGGCCTGAACCAGTTTATGCAGACCTTTTGAGGTATATATAACACCTTAGTTTGTAATAATATGTGACTTGTGTGTTCTTCTAGTTGGCTTTTTGTTTCTTGAAGTTTACTTTTGAAATGCTTAAGATTTGATTCTATTCTTGCATATGTGACCTTAGAGAACCAAGTTGTTTCTAATCATATCTGTTTCTAGAGGGTCTTAATCTTTATACAAGTCTATTAGATACTAAGCTGAATGATTGTGCTCTATTCAAACTGTTTTAGATTCTATTTTCACTTGGACATGAGCCATAGACGATTAGATTTTCATTGTACAATTGCATTTCCTTGTCTTAAGTTTAGTTGATTATTTCCAGAAAAGGTGCTGCTGATGAAGAGAAAATGTTGGTTTTGTATTTCAACCAGGTGAGTTATTGCTTGAGTGTCATTAGCGTAATGCGACAACTTACGCTTCTTTCTTCTCTCTTGTATAATATCTACTACCTCTTTTCAGATTGGATGGCCTTCCTCCTTGCCAACCAATGAGAAAGGCACTTTTGTAAAAAGTGTATTGCGAGAAAAGGTTGCACTAATACTTTGAACATGATGTTATTTTCAGCTAAGTATTATTCTCTTGGTAGTTAAGGTCTGATAACTCCACCAATTGCTTAACTTCAACTTGTTTTGCTGGCAGAAAAATGCCATGGATGAGTTTCTGATGTCCAAAAGCTTACCTCTGAGGACTGGAGTCCAAGAGTGAGTCTCTTTAGATATGCCTCTTTCAGATTGAAACAAAAAAGTAGAGACTCTTCTTTACTTGTGCTTGAATCTTTTTGTGTAGGTTTATCGATAATGCATACACAGAGAAAGTACCCGTTGCTATCGTAACAGCCTACTTCAAGAGTGGAGACAAAGTAGCCTTGTAAGTAGCTAAGCTCCCAAAACAAACTCTCTCTGGAATTTTAGTTAAGTTCATTAGTCTCCTATACATATTCTCCCTCCTGTCTTTACAAAACAATCCACTAGCATAAGCACAATCCTACATAGAGTTTTCCTCTGTTATGTTGATTGTTATTATGTCTTTTTGATGTGAGTATTTAACAGATCCATTGTCGAAATGCTTGGCGAAGAAAGACTTCCAAATGTGAAGGTTATCGGAGACAATGAGGTGGAACAGAGTATGTATGGACAACTTGTTCTCGGCAAAGGAGTTTCTTCAAGTCTAGAGGAGCAACTAGTCAAGGAAGTCAAAAAAGCAGGTATAGATAGAGCTCGGAGACAGTTTGCAAGTACTCTTGATCTAAGATCTTGTCTTGTAATTGCAGTAAAAATCTCATCCTATTAAACTTTTTTTTTTTTGTGACTAGCATCCGCTGAGAAACAGAGGATAGCAGAAGAAGTTGCATCGATGCTAAAGCTAAGTGTGGACATTGACACAAGCTCATCTGAGAGGTGGAACTTTCTCTTCTTCTGTACAAAAAAAAAAATAAATCAATTCAATACTTCAACATAAACAATAACATAATTTCTCGTTTTCTTTATTTATTTATTTTTCTAGATTGGAGAAAATTGTTGTTGCTTTGCGTGCTGCTGCAGAGTATACTGGGTTACCTGTTAGAAACTGTGTACTTGTTGCTGGTAGTCAATCTGGAGTTTCTGCTGCAAAGATGATAGGCATGCCTTGTGTAGTCATGAGAAGCAGGTTTAGTATTTGATTTTTGGATGTTCCTTTTATTTCTTTTGTTGCTTATTGGTATTTGGTTTGGTATTCATTTGCTCCATTTTTTTTTCTCTGCTAGTTTAACTGCAAGAGGTGAGTTTCCATCGGCAAAAGGTGTAATGGATGGGTTTGGAGGTGCGGACTTGACCATTCAAAAACTTAGGCACAAGATCAAGTCTTGAAGAAACAATTCAAGAAAGCTATCTCAGATGATACCGTCGTGTGTTTGTTTATTTCTGGTGAAGTTTTCAGGTTGATGATATTTTATCTATTGCTGCTACATGCTGCTGTAACATATTTGATTCTTTGTAATGTACTGTTTTGGTTAGTTTTCAGACATCAACAAGCTTCTTCTCAAACTAATGTCTATTTTAGATTCCAAAGCTCTGCTATTTTTTTTTCCTTGTCTAGCCTAAGAAGAATGCCAGAGAATATACAAATTGAGCTTCAAGGAAACATAAGTTGGTTATATAGCTAACCAAGATTTTTAAAAACTTGAGTTACTTCTTCAAGGTTTTGTTTGATATGATTCCGTTTCCAAGTCATAACCTATTTATAAACTACAGTACCGACACATACTCTTGTATGGTAAATCCTTCACTTCTAAGTTGGTTTACATTTCAGATATCTCTGTTTCTCGTACGTTGCTGGTGTTTCGTCTCTGAACCAGTGCAGGGCTCGAGTATTCTGCATCATCATCAGCCAATGATGATATGTTTGATTGGACAGATTCTGAGATGGAGTGTGAGGGAGATTGGTGTCTGTAGCTTTGGGAAGCTGAGTATTCTGGTACTCCTTGGGTTGTTTTTCCTTGAGCTTCTTCCGCCAGCTTTCTTAGAAGATTCATAACAGTTGGAAGAAACTTTGATGTGATGGAGAGTACTCCAGCAAGCTAACATAACAGGAAACCTACTGTTAAAGATAATGCCTTGTGTTTGAAACAATCGAGAGTAATGAGTGCTTACTGCGCCATGATGAAACTCCCTAGGAACGTCAAGCTGGACCCATAAGGCTTTGCAGAGTAAAAACGCCACAAACAGGCCTAAGAGGTACAAAGGATTCCTGTTCCACAAAAATGAAACATGCCAATGAATCTAACAAGTAGCTGAAACACTTTTATGGAGAATCTGGAATAAAATGTGAAGGAGTACAAAGACAATGAACGTTACTTCAAGAGCATCATTAATTCATTGAAACCAAGGACGAACATCAACACGATCGCCCAAGCAGGTGGAAGCCAGTTGTTATTCCGCTTGTGAGCTTCCTGTATAGCAGAAATGAAAAAAAAATATACCGTTGATTAGATTATGTATAGAAGAAATTCTGAGGTAGGCTTGCAAAATCACCTGTGCCGAGATAGCTTGGGTAACGGTATACTCGGTCTCAGATTTGAACTGTCTCCACAGAGACTTACACTGTACTGGCGACAATAGCACATCTTTTGGAGGAACCTGCATCCACAAAACCAAATATTGGTAAATTCTATCTGACTACAACCGGAAGCGGCATAGGTATTACCATCTCATGTGCCACAATGCGAAAAAACTTTGGTTAAGTGGACTAATTAATATGTTCAATTCTGTATTCCATTTAGTGTTGTGATGCACCAATAATAATGGCATATACATCAACCAGACTGAGCTTGAGGTCACTGTATCATGCTGTTTACCTTTTCCCAGGAGCTAGACGCAAGTGGATCGGTAGAAGCTCCCAAGCTTCTGTTGTGGGAAGATGAATCGGATACAGTTCCATCCATGAGAGAAGAAAAAAGAGTACTCTCAATTTTGTCCGGTCTTTCATCTAAACGTATCGCAGCCATCACAGAGAGAAGACTCAAAGCCTATGGGATAGTAACATATAGAGTGAGTTTCATGACATCAACTTAGCTCCCTCGCTATTAATTCTACGAAGTTACCTCTGCGCGAGCATCTTTTGTGATTGCTCTAATATCCTCTTTTCCAGTCCAAACCCGTGGCATTGAGTCTTTGTCATGACTGAAGACTGTTGAGAACCTGTAATATGTTTGGAACAATTGATATCAAGCAGAGATAACTTACTAAAAGGGCTACTAATAGGAGGCTACTCTCATCTTTTTCTTACCTGTCTTTCATTCGGATCAGAATTTTGGCAGCTTCTTCTCTAGCCTTTTTCTCCACTACACTCCGAGAATAGTCCTTTAGATTCTGAACCATAGCATCAATTGTAGCGTGATCTAGCTCAAAACCAGTAACCACATCCAGAAAATCTGTAACAGCTGCTTCAGTCTCCCGTTTGAGAAGTGTCCTTATGGAAGGCCACGTCTCTTTTCCACCAGCTTCCAACAAAGACTCGACAGGTTCACTCAGTGCTTGAGTTAGCCGTTTCTGAAAAACCCCATGACGCAAAACAAGTATTAATATGACCACTTGACAGCTAAGAAATCAGATGAAGAGGGAACCAAAGCAGAACCTCGTAGTTGGCAGTTAATTCAGATAGTCTAGCAGTCTGTGCAGAAGATGCGTGGGAATCAATATCACGACAAAGCTTCTCTCTGACTTTTGATGCATTCCAAGTTGCTTGTGTAACCGCAGCATCTGATGGGAAACACAGTTTATAAAAGGAGGTAGTCTAGTCTTAAAAGTTATTGTATTTTTTGGGCCAAAACAATTTGTTTCTCACAATGAGACACTACTTGCAAAACAAAACCTGAAATAAGAACTCTCACCTTCACATCCTTTGTCAAACACAAGTAGACAAAAGTGCTGGGAGTCCCGCACAGCATTTGCGAATCCTTTTCCTTGATTCAGAGACTGTTCCAGTCGGATCTTGAACGATTCCAATGCATTGGATCGTAAATGTCCCAACATGGTAGCATAAGCAGTGTACACAAACTGAAAATTTGGAGAAAAGTTGAAAATAAGAGACGATAACTATCTTATGTAACCAGTTCCTGAGTCAACGACACTATTAAAACCCAAACACGGAGGAACTCTTACATCCAAAGCTTTGGATTTCAACTGTAGACGCTTTTCTTTTCTTACTCCTTCATCAAAGTATATTGCCTCTGCGTCGTATCTAAGAAGTGTTAAGCGAAACAAGATTACGTTAAATCTCTTTACTATGGGTTAAATACTTCACGAATCAAAACAATATGAGCTTACTCTGATAAGTATTTTTCAAGGATAGAGGTAAGCTTTCTGCCGAAACCAGGAACCAGACCATCTTCAGCGGCTTTTTGCAACTCCAACCAAGTCTAAATAGAGTCTACCGTGTTATGTCTCACAAACCATTTAAATCAGCAAGAAAGTTATCGTAGGTAACGAGGCCACAGAAGAATACCTCATCCGTTGCCAAGTGATGTAGCTTCTCATTGGCTATCTCTTCACACCGAACAGTGGCAACCATTACCTTGCAAGCATAAACAAAAGAGTATTAGGTGACAAGACCAGAAAACATGGTTTAACCACATAGAATTTAGTGAATGGAAGACCTTGTGAGCAGGAAGGTCCAAATCTCTATTCTCTTTTATAACTTTCCAAATCTCCTGGGAGCTGAAAGAGAACCCTGAAGCAGGAACTACACCACGTCTATCACCCGCAAGTCCCCCAGGTGAAATGGAATGGAAAAACTTCTGCCTCAACTCAGCAACCTATTTAGAAGTTCGCATGAATCAAGGGAATCAGTCTTAAGATTACTTTGATGCTTCAAAAAGAGACGTGTTTTAGATATAAGAATAATACCTCTTGCTTAAACACTTTTTCTTTATCTTCATAGCTGGATAAGGCAACCACCTCTACCTACAAGCACATATCGAACCAATTACAGAATAAGGAAAAGATAGAAAATTTGGTAACTATACAACATTAACTAGATAGAAGCATCGTCTATGTGGGAAGACTATCAACTTACATTGAAGAATTCACTTAGAGGTGTATTCTTGTGTGCTTCAGGCTTGCGAACTAAATCCCATATCTGCAGTATAATCGGTGCTCACATGAAAGAGGGCGAAACTGAGGGAGAGAGAGTGTCTGTGTGTGTTACCTTCTGAATATCTTCTCTTAGAACAGGCTCAAGCAGCTCCATTGGAGTCTAAGAAAAATAGCATATGTTAATCAAAGAAGTATGACTTCACAGTCAAGAATCATATTCAATTGCATAATCTAAACCTTTGTTTTATCGCGTATGACAAAAAGAAGAGTTGTTTTCCGAGGGCTAAACAATCGCAGCATGACCTACAAAAGCAATAAAGACCATGTTATCGAAGCCATTGATTGAAGATAAAGTTCCAAGTGTAAGCACCTGGAAAACTGTCTTCAGTAATGGTTTGTTGGCAGCTTGTTCCCTTCCGATGTCATGGCACCACCTACGGAGTTCATTATTTCATTAATAATCTAACAAAAATGTTATCTATAGCCCAAACCTGGTATGTTGTTTTGGTAGATCCTTACTAAGTCCACTCAACTCTAACTTTTAACACAGTACTTAGGAGTTAGTTAAGATTCAGAAAGGATATCAAACGTACAAGTACCAAGTGGGGTGATCAATCTGAAATTATATCTATCTTCTAATCACAATTGACCGTAAACTTTCTGCTTCCATGTAATATATATACCATCAGCCATAGTTATTAGAAGAAGAGACAGAAAATTAGAGATACTCACATGTTAATCAGTACAATATCAGCAACAGCAAGAGCAAAGAGGGCACTTTGTTTCTCAAATGTAGTGTCATCCTGAAACCATTGACAACAATAATAGGAACCAAAATTATAAAAGTATCTGCAAGATATCAAGTCTCCAGATACTTAGCAAGTGAAACCTTAAACCAATCGTACCTCGCCTCTTTCTCTACCATCGGTACCCTCCAAATCCATGACAAGTGTGAAAGGCTCAATCCCAACACACTTAGCCATCCAAATACCTTTGGTCGTTTGACTCCTGTGAAGGAAGAGGAAGACAAAAAAAAAAAAAAACCACCAAGTCAAACGAAATTCAAAACTCTAATAAGAAAATGGCACTGCCACACACAAAGAAGATAGACAAACCTTCCGGCAAAAGCATCCATTTCCCTAAAACTAGTCTTGAAAAGATGATTCAAAAGTGTACTCTTCCCTGTTGATCACCCAAAATCAATAAGCAAATCAAAGTCAATACTTCAAAGACAGTATCTTTAACTGGAGTTAGCAAGGAAGAAAATCAAAAAGTCATTAATTTACCGCTGCTTTGAGGACCCATGATAGCAACAACAGCGTAAGAGAGTCCAGAATCAGAGAGCTTGGTCTTGTTCACGAAAGTATCCAAACCCTCCACGTTGAATTCACCCTTCCCATCGATCAGCTGAGTCGGGAAACAATCCTCCTCCTCTCTTTCCCCCATCCTTATGATCTACAACCCTAGAGAACGTCATACAAATTCGAAAACAAAATCATGATGGTGCTTTAGATGATGTTGCATGCATAAGCAGAGTATAAACTAGTAAGGAGTTTTGGTTTTCTTACAGGCGATTTCGGTGTTGGTAGTTCACAACTGTTGCAGCAGCTGAAGAAGATTAAGAGAGAAGAAGAAAGAGATAGAAGAAGCGCCTAGATTGCAGCTAGGAGGAATATACGAAGCCTTGTTTCTCGAGTTTCTCTGTCTCTTTCTTTTCTTTGCTTTGCTTTGATTTCCTTAAAAAGAATAAACTTTGATTTTTCTACTATTTTTTGAAGATTATTTTATTTGGCTTCACGCCTAGAAGATATGTTTCCAGATAGGTCCGGGACTTCGGATATTTGGATCAAACCTCGGGTAAAATCCACTCGAATCCGGATCTTTCGGATAAATGAATTCTCTATCCAATATGTACTTAGTAGATTTCAGTTTGGATTTTGGTTCGAATATCACTGGTTCTGAATTGGTATCGAGTATCCATTTATTATGTAAATCACATACATATTTACTAAATACAATGATTTATGCGTAAATTGAAGTGATTCAATGGTTACATACTCTATTTTTAGTGTGGCCAACCCGGATTCGAATCTCTAAAATATCATAAGTGATCTGGTGGTAACATAGGCAGGTGATATCATAAGCACTTTTCCAATCTGGATTTGAGTTAATATTCTGGATTTTATGATATCTATTTCGGTTTAAATGGGTATCCGATACCCACATGTATAGAAGCAATGACCCATCGGATAATATAGCCATATTTGAAACCGAACCGGTCCATTTCGGATCAGATCCGGTTCGGTAAACGGTTCCGGTTAAAAGTTCCGGCCCTATTTCCATATTTCTCTTCTTTTTTTTTAATTAATTTATGAAAACACCTAAACGTTTCAATGAACCGATTCTTACCAGTATTCCAATTTAACTAAACCGATTCTAACCAGTATTCCAATTTAACTAAACCGAATACAAAACCCCACTCACATTTTTTTTTCTGGGCCTGTAATAAAAAAGTTGGGCATAAGTAGCCACCGGAGGGTTTTATTCATCTCATCTCTCTCGCTTCTCCGACTCTTCCTCTTTAAAGAAGCCGACGCTCTGTTAGTATCTCTTCCCATCACCTCTTTCACAGATCAATTGCTTGTTTTTCTTCTAACAAAAGGTGTATGTTTCGGCGGTGCTTATCTTCTCTTTGGTCCAAAAAAAAATGCAACTTTGTTTCTCTTTGGTATCACTTTGAGCCACCATTGTAAAAAACTCAATTTCAGTGAACTTCTCTTAGTCTAAGCTTCTATTTAAACTTGTTGATTATGCAATCTTTTGCATTATTATGGATGGTGTCTCCGTTACCTTTTTATTTATATTTCCTCCATGGATTATTTCAGATAATTGACAGCTGAACTGCAAGCTAAAGAGTGATGGGACTCGGTCACGAAGATCTAGAGTACGTTGCTTTGGTGCTTTCTTCGTTTATGTTATTAAATTGTATGTTCATACATTTTATTCCAACGTGACTCTTTGCAGCTTGACCAACGATGACCATTTCGTTGACAAGCAAAAGCTTTCAGCTCCTATCAAGTCTACAGCTGATAAGTTCCAGCTTGTTCCCGAGTTCTTGAAGGTACACAGGACACAACAATCTTTCGTTTATGGTTTATACGAGCCTGGTGTGTGACTGCTGCATTCCTAAAGAGTTTTGGCTTTTTTTTTTCTAGGTGAGAGGACTTGTGAAGCAACACCTGGATTCATTCAATTACTTCATCAATGTCGGGATCAGAAAGATTGTTCGTGCTAATTCTCGTATTACATCCACTCTGGACCCATCGATTTATCTAAGGTCTAACCTTCTTATCGTCTTATCTGTGTTATGAATATTGTTATGGAAAGAAAAAGCAGAATACTTGATGGCTTTTCAGTCCTTCTCTGACTCTATCCCACAAGATTGCGCGTTAAAAAAACTGAACTTTTTGGTGCAGGTTTAAGGATGTCAGAGTTGGTGAACCCTGTATTTTAAGCATTAGTATGGCGGAGAAACTCAATCCACACATGTGCCGATTAGCTGATATGACGTAATGACCTTCTTCTATTTGCTATTTGAGAATATGCTACATTCTTCGTGTTTTAAATGCATTGTAACATCTTCTTTTACATTTCAGATATGCTGCCCCAATCTTTGTCGACATAGAATATGTTCATGGAAGTCATGGACAGACGACAATAAGTGCAAAGGTAAAAATGAAAAATAAATGTATCTATACTACATTATGCTGCTGCTTGTCAACAACAACTCAGGCTGAAAACAATGTTTGTTTCAGGATAACGTTATTATCGGAAGGATGCCTATTATGTTGCGGAGTTGCCGCTGTGTATTACATGGGAAAGATGAAGAGGAACTTGCAAGATTGGGTTTGTATTTCACCTTGATTTCAAGCCTTGCTTATTTTTATTACATCACATTTATTGTATTCCGTTTTGGATTCCAGGTGAGTGCCCACTTGATCCTGGAGGATATTTTGTCATCAAAGGAACCGAGAAGGTAACATTACTTCATGCTTTGTATACATAATCTTCTTACAACTATCTTATGGAGTCTATATGTTGGCTACTTGTCTGCACTTTGACTTTTGGATATCTGTTGTGTTTTATATCTCTTTAGTTCATACTAGATTGTGTGTTTATTTGGCCATTCAGCACTGTTCTTGTTCTAATTGGTAGTTGACGTTCATTTTTTATGTGAATGAAATCATCCCATATTTTCTTGGAATCCTTTCTTTTTCTTGCGTGACCTGAAGCCTCTATTGGTCGTGTTGGTGTTTGCTATTCATTTCAGGTGTTGTTGATACAAGAACAACTTTCGAAGAACAGAATCATTATTGATTGTGATAAAAAGGGGAAGTAAGTGATCTCTTTATTAATTCAGTCCTTGTTGTATTGATTTGCAAGCATCATTCCTCATAACTATTATTAACTGTCAAGCCAAATAAATTTATCATAGTTCACGTACCCAAGTTTCATTGTTTGCTGATTCTCTTTTTTTACTGCTTGTTCCCAGCATAAATGCATCTGTCACAAGCAGCACTGAAATGACGAAAAGCAAAACAGTTATTCAGATGGATAAGGAGAAGATATATTTATTTCTACATCAATTTGTAAAAAAGGTGAAGATACATTATCACGTCCTCCTCTGTAATTGTAGATCTTCCAGGATTGGACTATTTTCTGAGCGTGTATTTTGTCGTAGATTCCAATTATAATCGTCCTCAAAGCTATGGGAATGGAGAGTGACCAAGAGATCGTACAAATGGTTGGAAGGGATCCCCGTTTTAGCGCATCACTACTACCCTCGATGGAGGCAAGTATTATGGCCACCTACTTTTGCTTCCATGTCATTTTTTTCAACCTGTGGGTTCTGTTGAGCCTTGATCTGTGGAAATTCATATTTATCCCGTGAAAGGCTTATCTAATTTCAGGAGTGTATTAGTGAAGGCGTGACTACACGACAAGAAGCACTGGACTATCTTGAGGCAAAGGTGCAGTATTTTATTCCTCTTACAGAATTGTTCAAAAAATTTCCTGTTGAATGATTCACATATTGTCCACTTAAAAAGTTACCTAGAAAACATAATAGATTTACTGCCCTGTTAAAAAGAGCTCTTTCTAGTGTTTTAAAAGGGCCATAGCTCGTTCTATCAGTATTGAAAAGATATATACAGACTTTTTGTGGTTATAGTTAGTTGCATCCATTTCATTTTGTGATGTAACGAGAGAAATAAACACCCACTGAAGAAAAGAATAGACTATCCTTTAACAGTAGTTTCTGATTTTTGTCAATTTGCGGCAAGATTGACTGACATATTCTTTTATTTATTAATTTCTGTAGGTGAAGAAATCATCGTATGGACCTCCTGAAAAGGTTTTTATTCTTTACTCCGCTATTAAACTCCTGGTTCAACTTCAGACAGATGGATAAATATGCCTTTGATCCTATAAAATTTTAATATGAAAGCTTTCTTGCTTAGTAAAGAATTTCACGTTGTATATTTACATGATCTGCTAGGATGGCAAAGCTCTATACATTCTCAGAGCTTTATTCCTTGCACACGTACCTGTAAGTATCTCAACTTCTTTTGGTTCTTAATATTTTAGTATTTGCTTACTGATTGCTATATCCCCTTAAGGTGCGTGACAACAATTATCGCCAAAAATGTTTCTATGTTGGGGTGATGTTGAGGAGAATGATTGAAGCAATGTTAAACAAAGATGCCATGGATGACAAGGTAATACCATAACCCTTATATCTCGAAAAGTTCTTTTTCTGTACATGTGGAATATATTTGAATTCTGGTTATTTACTTTTAGGATTACTGCTATATAACATGTTAGATTACCTAAAGAGGACAAGTTTAAAATAGGGAGGGACATGCTGAAATAGCTTACAAAATGTCACTAATTTTTTAGACTTACGTGATCATGATGGCTGACTTGTTAGTCTATCATCTGAGAATAAACTAAGGATGATCTGGAGACAAGTCTTATTATAACCCGACAATTTACAGAGCTTTGATCTATGTTCTCAAATGTGTCTTCATGTAGGATTATGTTGGTAACAAGCGGTTGGAGTTATCTGGCCAACTAATATCTCTTCTCTTTGAGGTATCACTGGAACTTATCACCATACGCAGTGTTTACTTGTGTGTACTCTATTCCTTACCTGTGGTTTTCCTCCTTAACGTTGCTACAGGATTTGTTCAAAACAATGACCACTGAGGCCATTAAAAAGGTAGATGGTATCCTTCAAAAACCGACCCGGGCAAGCCGTTTTGATTTTTCACAAGTAAGTGTAGAAACATACTGCCTTGCTTGTTCATGTCTTGCTTTAGCTATGAACCGGTCTTCTGTCATAGTTCTGAAGTAAAACGTATTGCTATTTTGAGTAGGCTCATAATGGGTTGATGTTAGCTAGGTGTTAGTGCTATTATGTCGATTGGCCATTGCTTTATCAACTTACATCTCCCTTCTGTATTCCGCTACTACTTGAATTGCAACAGTTAGGATATTTACTGTTCTGTGTAGCTTTTGGCCTAGGAAAACATGGATGGAATCGATTTTACTTTAATGAAACGAACTGATCGTACGACTTCAATTTTCTTTTGTGGTGTGCTTGTAGTGTCTTACTGGAGAGAAGAATCATAATATTTCTTTTGGACTAGAGAGAACCCTTTCAACGGGAAACTTCGATATTAAAAGGTTCAGAATGCATAGGAAAGGCATGACACAGGTCAGTCTCACTCTCTTTATACACATCTGTGTGTATGTCTCCAGGCTCTTTCATGCTACAGTGTTCTTAAAGAAATATTTTTATATAGGTTTTGACAAGGTTATCTTTTATCGGGAGCATGGGGTTTATTACGAAAATTTCGCCACAATTCGAGAAGTCTAGAAAAGTTAGTGGGCCTAGATCTTTGCAACCCAGCCAGGTAATGATGCCGTCTTTATAAGCCTATGAGAATTAGTGCCTTCTCTTTGAACTTTCATTTAGTTTGATCTTTTGCATTGTGATTTGCTCTATTAGTGGGGCATGCTATGCCCGTGTGATACCCCAGAAGGCGAAGCTTGTGGTCTTGTCAAGAACTTGGCGTTAATGACTCATGTCACAACGGATATAGAGGAAGGCCCATTGGTTGCTATGGTATGTGGTTGTTATTTTATCAACTTTAAGTCAATTTACTCACGTTAATCGCCCTTTTCTATGGCTTTGAGATGGATACCTCCGGAATCACTATACCCTTCTCATTATCTTTGGCTAGTCATCTGGTTTTGAATCCTTATGTTTTAATTGATTTTCCGGAAACAGTGCTACAAATTGGGTGTCACAGATTTGGAAGTACTATCAGCAGAGGAGCTGCATACTCCAGACTCATTTTTGGTCATATTTAATGGGCTAATAATTGGCAAACATAGAAGGCCACAGGTACCTTTTTTACAAATACACGGATCTGCACTGAGCATTTTACACATCTTTGCACCTCTTCACTAGCTTCTATTGTTTCAGTACTTCGCCAATTCTCTTAGAAGGTTGCGTAGAGCTGGGAAAATTGGGGAGTTCGTCAGTGTGTTCATAAACGAAAAGCAGGTACTTCCTCCAGTTTTCATTTTTTTTCTTCTTGTAATCCAAGTATTTTAAATGCACGTTATAGCTTGTGTCCGTTAAAGCTTGGAATTAAGATTAAGATTTCTGAATTAAAATAGACTCAGGAAGCTACATAAATATATTCGTTGAGTCCTCAGCAGCCTCATCTGAGTGATTTTCAGAGTAGAAATGCAGTTGACGAGGGATTATCTCATTTAGAATACTACAAACTCGTAGATTTAGGGAATAATAATAGGGAAACGATTATTCCCTAAATCTCTGCCAAGTTTTTCTCTTGAATACACAAATGTTAACTGGGACTGACTCCGAAGAATTTTTTTTAATCAGCATTGTGTTTACGTTGCTTCTGATGGTGGGCGGGTGTGTCGTCCACTTGTTATAGCCGATAATGGAGTATCAAGAGTTAAACAATACCACATGAAGGAATTACAGGTACATGTGTTTTACTCTCCCAGATTCATGCATACTTGTCTTAGTGGTATAAGTTAATGACATCGGTTGACTAATTTGTATTTCCTTGAAGGATGGTGTTCGCACCTTTGATGACTTTATTCGTGAAGGTTTGATCGAGTATCTTGATGTCAATGAGGAAAACAATGCATTGGTTCGTGCCAGTCTTCGTTTTTTCTAGATGTATTATATTCTATTGCACCATATGCAGTCGAAAATCATCACTGTTCCTTTCCTTGTTTTTAGATTGCTTTATACGAAGGTAGCCCCAAGAAAATGAAAGACATAACTCACATTGAGATTGAACCATTCACCATCTTAGGTGTTGTTGCTGGTCTTATCCCCTACCCTCACCATAATCAGTCACCTAGAAATACGTATCAGGTTTGTGTGCCTCTGACATAAGAAGCAGAGATTTCTGTTGGTTTGCATCGGGTTAATAGTCCTGTTACATTGCGTGCAGTGTGCTATGGGAAAACAAGCTATGGGAAATATTGCTTACAACCAGGCAAGTCCATTTATACTCTCCATATCATTCTTTGAGGCAAAGCTTACTGCTTCCCAGTTTTGAGGACTTAATTAGATTACTTGTTGCCTGTTGTTCTTTATAATGATTTGCTTAATCAGTTGGTTATGTGAAGTCCAATCACTAGCCTCTGTCTTCTCCATTGCACCATGTTCTATTATAGCTTGCTTTCTCTCAGGCATTGACTTTACCTTTTACAATCTGTGTATATAGTTAAACCGGATGGACTCATTGCTTTACCTATTGGTGTATCCTCAGCGACCTCTGTTGACAACAAGGACCATTGAATTGGTAAGTGTCTTTACTCTAATAGGAATGGATTAATAATTTGGTACTAACAAAAAGTATGCTTGTTAACAGGTTGGATACGATAAACTTGGAGCAGGTCAAAATGCAACAGTTGCTGTTATGAGTAATACTGGATACGACATTGAGGATGCGATAGTGATGAACAAAGCTTCCTTGGATCGGGGTTTTGTTCGCTGCATTGTTATGAAAAAGTATGTAGGATTTCTCTTTGAGGCAAAAGTCGGTTCCTTTGAGATATCGTCTCTTACACTAACTATTATTGCTTCTCACGTTTGTGAAACAGATTTGTTGCTATTTGCCAGAAGTATGGTAACGATGCAGTAGACAGAATACTCAGGCCACAAAGAACAGGTCCAGACGCGGAAAAGATGCAGGTACAGACATATCCTAGACTTGTCAAGTCAAATTCAAAGATTTTGCTTTTAGAATTAGTTTCGTTGCAAATGCTTATTCTTAGTGGATATTTTAGATGATGTAGAAATAGTCCTAGGTAATCCACTGAGCACATAATACATATTCCCATTTCTGATTGGAGGGATCAAACACTATATTATTGTTGCTTTTTTAAATTGTTCCCTTTTTTCTTTCTCAAAATAGAGACTTCATTAGGAAAATTTTGACTGCATAGAAGTTATGACATTACTGGCGTAAACTGTACAAGATGGTCTTATAACATTCCTATTCCGTGCTTTCCATCTGCTAAAACATGGTGGATATGTTTTCATGGTGACTACTATTTTTTCTTTTAGATACTGGATGATGATGGAATAGCATCTCCAGGAGAAATTATTAGACCGAATGATGTCTATATAAATAAGCAAGTCCCTGTGGACACAAGAAATAACATTACATCTCAGCAATCGGATAGGTATTCCACTAACTTTTCCCCACATCATGATTGTTTCTTATAACTCTAAAGGCAAACTGACAATATGTTGTGCACTTTCAGTCAATATCGTCCGGCCCGAGAGTATTTTAAAGGTCCTGAAGGGGAAACGCAAGTGGTCGATAGAGTTGCTCTTTGTTCTGACAAGAACGGCAATTTATGCATAAAATGTATCATCCGGCATACTCGTCGGCCAGAGGTGAGAAATTTTATGCTCAGTACTATTTTCTTTTTAGGCGCCATGTTCTACAATGTTAACCGAGTGTGCCTTGTTTAGCTTGGAGACAAGTTCAGCAGTAGACATGGGCAGAAAGGTGTATGTGGTACAATCCTTCAGCAGGAAGATTTTCCATTTTCTGAGCGTGGAATTTGCCCTGATTTGATCATGAATCCTCATGGGTTTCCAAGGTTATAAAATATTCTTCGTAGCCCCAACTATTAAGAAGTTTTCATGGTACCAAACAAGTAAAGTGGTTCTATCAGTTGGGACAAATTCGTTTTCTGTGTTGGTACCCAACTTGGAACGTTTATGTTAATCCCTTTAATTCAAAAAGTTTGAAGTGTCATTTGAAGTTTTAGATTACTTGAGATCTGTATTATAACTGGGGCGTTTATAAAAACGTTGTTTTTGTCACAGTCGTATGACAGTAGGTAAGATGATAGAGCTCCTTGGGAGTAAGGCTGGGGTGTCTTCAGGTAGATTTCATTATGGTAGTGCTTTTGGAGAAGAAAGTGGTCACGCTGACAAGGTTGAGGAAATAAGGTACAGTTTCTTATATATGAGGCTTCTTCTTGTCTGTTGAAACTTTTTGTTTAATGTCGTTTTATGTTGCATCATTTCAGTAAGACCCTTGTGAAGCATGGCTTTTCCTACTGTGGGAAGGACTTGTTATACTCAGGTACCGCTTTATGATTCTTCACAACATTTCAGAATTGCAATAATATGTTAAAACCCATTCTAGTGTCGGTTATTATATTCTTTGAATAAAAAAAGTAGTTTAGATTCACTGAAATTGAACAAAGACAAATGAGATCCAAACTTCTTACTACAAAGCCATATAAGGTATTCTTCCTTTGTACATCACACCTGACGATCTTGAGAGTCTCGCAGGTCTCAGTGGTGAGCCATTACAGACATACGTCTTCATGGGGCCAATATATTATCAGAAATTGAAACATATGGTGAGGTTCCTCTAACCTATTTAAACGTAGAGAGTTTGGTTTGTCGGAAAAATAACATTATATCTGCTTTTGTGTACTTATGTTTTGAATAGGTCCTGGACAAAATGCATGCACGAGGGAGTGGACCCCGTGTGATGATGACAAGACAGCCAACTGAAGGGAAATCTAAAAATGGAGGTAAGTTAATATGCCACTATGGTTAAGATAGATTATGATACTTTACACTAGGTTTTGGTGATTTTCCATTTAATACTTAGTTTTGAAGTTTTCCTGTTTTGTATCTTCACTCTGGATTTAACCATGAGTTGTTTGTTTTCTCAATTGCATCTCTAATGCTGTCACAGGTTTACGAGTGGGAGAGATGGAACGAGATTGCCTTATTGCTTATGGAGCGAGCATGTTGATCTATGAGCGGCTCATGCTTTCTAGTGATCCTTTTGAAGTTCAGGTAAATATTATTCCAACGTTGTATGAAAAATAAAAATGTGTGATACACTACTAACAAACATTTTTAAATGCAGGTTTGTAGAGCTTGCGGTTTATTGGGATATTACGATTACAAGCTGAAGAAAGCAGTTTGTTCAACATGTAAGAATGGTGATAGCATTGCTACTATGAAACTCCCTTACGCATGCAAGCTCCTCTTCCAGGTAAAAACTCTGTTTTTTTCTTGTTTTGCCTTTTTGATCTCTGGTTTTGCCTGTCAAACTGAAACTTTCTACTTGGTCCACATTCGTAAATGATAAGATAATTTTGAAATGCAATTTCTAACTGAAATTAGTAAAGAAGCAGTTGTGTTTCCAGTTTTGCTGGTGTGGTATTTGATTAGTCTATCTCCACTCAACTCTTTACAGTTTTCTTCTGGCTTGTTTCAGTTGTCATAACTTTTCTTCTCTCTGCTTTATACAATGGTTACAGGAACTCCAGTCGATGAATGTTGTTCCCCGTCTGAAACTCGTGGAGTCTTGAAGAAGGTTTTACTTTTATAATAGTATCGATGACTTTTGATATTCTAATGTCCGGATCATATTAATTTAAACATTCTGCAATTTTGTTCTCCTTTTTGGATGTCAAGATGTTTTGTTGTCACTGTTTCTGAAACTTTGAAATAAATAAATCACAGGACAATATCCTTTGTTACTCTATAAACATTGTCTTCATCAAGACAAGAAAACCTTAAAAGAATTATACAGGAAACCTTAAAAGAATTATACAGGTTTTGTTCTCTATGTTTCTGAAAACATTGTCTTAATCAAAGATAACACAACCTTAGAGAATATTAACGCAAGGAAAAAGGATTTTAGTGCACAAAATATATAGAAGCGATCACACGCATAGTAAGTTGTGATATCTAATTACAAATAAGATTCAAACCTCTTCAAATACAAGTATCTTTAGATTTCCACAGGGTTGGAAACATCTTGATATACAATGCAAAGCGAAGTAAAGCGACAAGAAGAAAACACATAAAGAGTCTCGATGTTTCTTGCTACTGTGACTAACCAAGAGAGAGGTCTCTTAAGCACAACATGATGAACTCACTGCAGTAGCTGCTGGCCCACTGGGGAGAACCATTCCTGCTGGGTTTTCTGTTGGCTGTACACGTGGTAGCCTTTTTGCTGTAAGAAAAAAAAAGAAGTCGAAAGGAAATGAGTCAAAAGCAAGATACTCGTTTTGAAATTGGTTGCTTGAATGTAAGAAAGACTCACCGATTTCATAGAATATGTCTTTGACATTTGTTGCAGTCTTGGCTGAAGTTTCCATGAAGAAAAGGCTGTTCTCTAGAGCATATGTCTCTGCCTCCTGCAGGTGAGAGACAAATAATATAACTATCATGAACTACGTAACAACACAATTCAGAAATTCCATCACTCGAATCTCTGTCCCAAAAGTGTGAGTTAGCATTTTTCCATCCACTTTGAATTCCAGGAGAGGAAGATTTGGTTTACCTCTGGAGACACTTTCCTTGCATCTAATAAATCAGCTTTGTTACCAGCAAGAGCCATCACCATATTAGGATTACCTATTGACACAAGAATATATAGTCAAATCCCCATTATAGCAAATACGCTTCACTAGCAACCCTATAAGAATCTAGACCGGAACCTTGAGCCTGCAGTTCCTGAACCCATTTCTTGGCCCTCTCAAATGAGCCCTGTGACAGACAATAGAAAGAAAAAAGAGAGAGTTAAAGTAGGCCCACAGCTGTAAGTTAGCAGCAAGGGATAGAGAAAGTACTTGATTAGTAATGTCAAAGACAATAATGGCAGCAGCAGCACCCCTGTAGTACATAGGAGCCAAGCTATGGTAACGTTCCTGACCAGCTGTATCCCAAATCTCAAACTTGACAGTTGCATCATTCACAGCCAATGTTTGAGAGAAGAAGGCTGCACCTATCGTTGATTCCTTTTCACAACAACAAGTATCAAAACCTCCTCAAGAAGAAAACAAAAAAAAAAAAGACTAATGGCGAGAATCTACACAAAAAACCTGGAATTCAACAAACTGATCTTTGACGAATCGAAGCACAAGACTTGATTTTCCAGCTCCAACATCCCCAAGCAATACCTGAAGAACTTAACCAAGTTTAACAGAAAATAAAGGAATGATACAGAAACTGTCTTCTGCTGCAGAAGCTAACATAGAGAGAGAGAGAGATAACTTAATTAAAGCGATGATCTTAGATGATAAATTGTTAACAATCAAACCACTTAGATCATTCCAAGTAGAGATACAAACAAAGAAGCTAAACGCAATCTGCCATTTGAGATCTGATAATCTATGAAAAGATACAACCTTTACTCCAAACCCTAGCTTTCTACTGATAAAACATGCAATCTACGAAACTATGAGATCGGAAGAAGCTCAATTTCCCAAATCGGAAATCAACGATCCAATCAGAATTCTCCAGAGAATTCACGATCCGAGTGTACACAGACAGAATCTATAGCTTAATAAGAGAATCAGCACACTAACCAGTTTGGCGTTGATGTTCTTGTTTCCAGCGGTGGCCATGATTGTTGATCAACGAGATCGCAGTTGAGATAGATAAACGCGTTGACAATCGAAAGACGGAGAAGAGAGAGCTAAGCAGCTTCCACAACAAACAACCGATTCCTCTTTCTCTCTCTCTAGCTCTTGACGACGATAGCAAAAAGCAGCAGAGAGAGAGAGAGAGAAATCAAAGGAACAAATATTATACGGCTTGTGAATACGCATCTTGTTTATTTTCTCGGTTCGGTTCGGATTCGATTAATTCGGTTCTAGTATTTTTCTAACTAAAATAAATCATAGTAAGTTTGGTTTAGTTTGGTTTGATTCGGTTTTAATATATTGATATTACTAATATTTTTAATTTAAATAACTACAAAAACATATCGGTTTCTGCTCGGTTCGGTGAACCGAACTATTCGGATTAGAAAAATCTTCAACCGAATTGTTTGAAATAGATTTTGGTTCGGTTCGGTTGGTTCGGTTTGACTCGGTTTGGTTTGGCTTTTTTGTCCGCCCCTAATTATACGACATAACAAAATATGGAAATTACGGAAGGATCCGTATATTTATCTTTAATTTCAGACAACACCCCTTAACAAATAGAGGTTAACGAAGAAGTACTAAACTAAAGATTTTTTTATTAAAAATTTGGAGTTTCGTATTGCAAGGAGGAGACTGCCTATTTTTACATGTTATGATACCTCCTACTTGGAATATATACATGTTGTCAAAAAATGTACATTTTGACAACATTAGCTACAAAAGTTTTTTATACAAATTATTTGTCTATTTTTTTTTATTTCTAAAAGCCAAACGTTAATATTTGATGTTAATTTACACCATTATTAATTTGGGTGGAACGAAACAACAGTTGGTCGCCTGGTCGGTCATATTAGTAAGAATATGATAGTTCAAGGACCAATTAGCAATTTATATCCCTTGGTGGCGTGGTCGCCTGAATATCACAGGCGCAAAACTAAAAACCCTATAGAGGTTTTAGCAAAGTGTGTGTGAGAGAGAGAGAGAGATTTTGAGCGACGAATCAGGTGAAGATGGATGATTCAATCGCGTAATGGTAAATTTCAATTCTTTCGATGAATTGCTAAGAAAAAAAAACCATTTTTTTTAATGAATCTTCCACCCTAGTCTCAGGTTGCAATGATGCGTTTCAGAGCTCAGTTTCACATCGGCGTTGCTCTCTCCTCCATTGCTCATCGAACCCATGTTTCAAAATCCAAACTTTCTACCGTTAGATGTTTCCAAAGTGGTAGATTTGTCTGCGGGGGTGATGAGTCTTCTTTAAGACACTGGTCTCAGTCACCCACACGCGTTTTCGGGAACCGGGTTTCGCGAGCTATGAAGAACGAAGCTCAAAAGGCTCTCTTTGATTACTTGCATCACACTAGAACTCTCAGCTTTGTCGATGCAGAGCATATAAGTCACAACTCCCCTCGGTTCATCTCCTCTTTGTTGTCCAAGGTGGATACTAGGAAAGAGGATATATCTCAGTCTTTGACTAAGTTTCTGAGGTACAATCCCATCAACGAGTTTGAACCCTTTTTCGAGAGTCTTGGTCTGCGTCCTTCTGAGATCTCTCGGTTTCTCCAACGGGACCTTGTGCTTTTGAGTGATGACAGTGTCCTCTTTGAGAATTTTCATGTTCTTTGCAACTATGGGATTCCTCGTAGCAAGATTGGTTGTGTGTATAAAGAAGCAAGAGAGGTTTTCGGATACGAGAATGGGATTTTGTTGTCGAAACTTGAAGCTTATGAGAGATTGGGTCTTGGGAAGCCTATAGTCATTAAGGTTGTAACTTATTGCCCCTCGCTTCTGGTCGGTGGTATTGATAGTGAGTTTGTTGCTGTGGTTGGTAAGTTAAAGGATTTAGATATGGCATGTGATTGGCTTGGGAAGTATTTGTCTGATAGAAAAACATATAACTGGGGGAGTGTTCTTGAGACTATGGAGCTTCTTGAGAAGATGGGGTTCAAAGAGGAGAAGCTGAGTGGTCTTTTGAAAACATATCCAGATTTGGTGGGTGAAACTTCTGGGAAGAAAGCTTATGTTATGTTTGATAAGTTGCTTAAAGTGGGACTTCAGATGAATGAAATCGATAAGTTAGTGAGAGACCACCCAGAGATGTTACTTGAGAAGTCTGCAAAAAGCATTTTGGCGGCTTTGAAGTACATGATGCGTATCAGAATGGAAAAGGAGTTTATCGTTAGTATTTTACAGCAACACATGAAGCTTATCTGTTCATCTTCTCTGCTAGGACCAAAGGCTGTTTGCAGTAAACTGAAGATCAGAAGAGAAGAGTTACATCGGATCATTAAGGAAGAGCCTTTGAAACTGTTCAGTTTAGCTTCTAAAACAACAAACAGAAGGATCGAACTTGATTCTTTAGATTTTAGGAACGCTGAGAAGAGAGCCTTCTTGTTGAAGATAGGATATGTAGAGAACTCCGATGAGATGGTGAGTGCTCTGAAGAAGTTCCAAGGGAGGGGAGATGAGCTACAAGAGAGATTTGATTGCCTTGTGAAAGCTGGTTTGGATTATAATGTGGTTACAGAGGTTGTTAAGAGGGCTCCTCATATACTCAGCAGACCTAAAGATGTCATTGAGAAGAAGATCAACCTTCTAAAAGATTATTTAGGCTATCCAGTGGAATCTCTTGTAGAGTCACCTACGTATTTGTGTTATAGTATGGAGAGAATAAATCATAGATTCTCAATGTATATTTGGCTGAGGGAAAGAGATGCAGTGGTGCCGAGGCTGACACTAGGGACTATTGTGGGTATTTCTAATACCAGGTTTTTGTCATACTTTGTTAATTCCCACCCTGAAGGTCCAGCTACTTGGGAAAGTATAAAGAAATCATCTACCTGAAGAGAGGGTTAGAGAATATATGTTGATGCATCTTGAAGTATTATCGCCTTTGAGTTTGACTGAAGCGTTTGTTCATCAGTATAGTGATATAAATGCCCACAAATGGAACAAGGAAAGACTTGGTTCAAAGCGGAAAGAACAGAGATCCTCCTGGAGTATATAGCTAATGTTGATGCACTACTAAACTCAATGAAGTGGTTCTTCGTCTGGACTGAAAAGCTCAACAAATTGTTATCAACCTATTGACCTGTGCTCTTTCGATACCATTTCTTCTGTGGCTACTGAGAGGAGGAAAGGTACACATCATGATGCCAACTTGAAACACTTTCTTTGTTGAAAGAGACCAAAGAAACCAGCTAATAACTATTTACTGGGACATACCTGCCACAGTTCTTGTCCAGGATGCATTATTACAGGTTATTTAGACAATTTGGTTTTGTACTCTATTATTGTCCTCCATTAGTCCATGTCTTCCAACTATGTAATGATAGCTATGACAAGTGATCATGTCTCTCATCTATGCTTTATGGTATTCCTTGTTTTGATTTAGTTTCAGGTATCTGAAGAGTCTCTTGTATAGTCTGAAACTGAAAGTATATACCAAAATATTAAAATCAAAAGGTTGCATACTTGCATGTAGTTAGAATGTTTTGGGTTAGTAAGTAATTTTACTGTTGTAAGACTAACTACCCATCCCTCTTTTATTTAAACTGAACCTAAAGTATCTAAACAACAACCAAAACAAAAAAAAAAACTTTTTTCAAAGATATCAAACCACATTGAACTTATACTACAGTTTCATGTTGAGTTCTTCAGACCATCTCTTATAGAAGACGAAGAAGAAGGCGAGGAAGAAGCAGAAAGACAAGACCGTGCAATCTTAGACTCTTTGTCTTTGCTATACGCCTTTTGGACATCATCCTTAAGCTCTCTATATCTCATTCTTTTCAATCTTCTCTCCTGTGGAGATCCCTTCTCAATCTGTAGATCATCTAGAATGTCGTCGTCTATGTACTCCTCCATGTACTTATCTAGAACTCCAGATCCATATGGAAAGTACCTACGACCGGTCTCAACTGCATTGTGAAACGAGTAATGAAGTCAGCCAAGAGAAAAGAACAAAAGAAGAGTGAAGATTGTCTTACCTGTTTTCATTAGAGCCTCCATACGAGTAAGAAGTCTTTTGGTTTGCATATGAGGAGTTTCATTTAAATCAACCTGACTCAAGTTTCCAGTTAACCCATTTGAAGGTGGTGGAAGACCAGTGAACTCGCTTGTACCTTCTACATTAGCAATGTCCATAGCCACTTTAGCTTCTGTTGGAAAGAACAACTGAGCAAGCCCCACTGCAAAATCAAATTTGATGCATTAACAAATATGTCATAAATTATCAATAAGAATTCACTAATTATCAGTCCATTACCTCTCTTTTCTAAGTATAACAGTCTCATTTGGAGATCTTCAGGCATAGAAAGGGAACACATTGGTGAATCAACAACCATAGGGTTCCTCCTTACTTCTCTTTCCAAGAGATCTATACATAACCGTGCTTTACTAGCTTCCCTCCCTTTCGCAGCTGTTTTCGTATGATAATCCTTTGGAGTTGTCAATCTTCTACATATATTAACCGCACTGCGTCCATCACACGTGAAGCCAGACGCATTGGCACCTCTCTTGAGAAGAGATATGATGATGGACGGCTCTTTGCGCATGGCTGCGAGATGAAGAACCGTGTAGCCACGTGAGTTTCTGTGGTTGACATCACCCATATCAAGAGTAAGAATCTCGGCAACAACTTTGGGATCACTATACACCACTGAGTAATGAAGACCATTGGCTTCATCTAGAGTGATATCTGACTCAGTCAAAAGCAACTTCACAAGCTCAACGTCATCTGAATCCAACGCCTTGAGGATTTTATCCGAAACCTTGGGACTGTTTTCTTCTTCTTCTTGTGGAGACTTGAGACGAATCTGTTTGATCTTCTCTGCTACTTCTAGAGGAACCTCCTTTTCAATACAGAACCTGTAGAGATCTGACCTAGCCACTCTCTCAATACATTGATCAAGAAGCTGAGTCAGCTTACAGTTGAAAGCTACCAAAAGAATGGGAAGAACATTCTCAACAAGTGACTTCTCCACAAAGTTACAAAGCCGCCGCTGCAACACACACAACATGAAAAAAGCAGAAACTGTTGAAATGAAACAATCACTGAATCAAGAAGACAAAGAAGAAAGCATTTTTTACACACCAGAAAAGACGAAACAAGCTCAGGCACTTGGAGAATAGATGCAGCATACATCAACTCAACGACGAAATCAATAGCAGGTCGACAAGAATCATGAGCACAAACAGAATCAACACAAGTGGAAACCTCCAAAGGGAATGGCTTTAACCTCCCAGTGTAGATATAACTCAGGAAATAAACAAAAGCTTCATACCCAACAGCTCCATAAGGCAACACCTCTTTCAAATGGTACTTTGGTTTCTCAATCTTGGAACTTTTCTTATCTTTCTTGAACAGCTCCTGGAAGAACTTGCTTCTTGCAGATAAAATGCATCTGTGAACACCAACAGGGACACCATCAACAATGATCTCTGCATCTGTGTAATCACAATCAGGGTTACTACTTAAAAGCTGCTCAAGATTGGAGCTGAGTTTGCTTAGACTAACAACTTCGAGGTTAGAAGCTGAGCTTGGTGAGAAATGGTTAGACCCAACAGAGACATTAGAGAAATGAGAAGACGTGAAGCTTAAGGATGATGATGGCTCAGTTAAAGTAGCCATTTTTTTTTTGTTCTTTTTGCAGAAACTTTAACTCAAAAAGCTCCTAACTTTGATCCATGGAGATCAAGATTTTTCAAAGTCATAAACAGATTCAAAGGCCCTAACTTTACATTTCAAATAAGGAAAACAAATCAAACCCAGGAAGAAAAAAGACAACTTTGGAATTTGAGGAAGAAAAAGAATCTGAACAACGATGGAGAATAGATCTATTGAAGAATCAAAACCATGGCTTTGTGATCTGCATCACGACCGCAAGATTAAGAGATCAAAGAGAAGGCAAATGGAGGGAGGAAAGAACCAAATTGGAATCTATTTATCAAGAAAAAAAGGGAAGAAAGAGAGAGGTTGAGGAAAAGTCAAGATTGAAAGGGATATTATTTAAAAGGATATATAAGAGTTTGAGAAGAAAGAGGACACAAACAGGTGAAGTGACGGTGTAAGAAAGAGACAGCTGAGGGAAACAATTATAAAAGAAAAATATTTAGTAATTCCAATTAAATCAATGATGACGTAAGCTTGGATTGAAAAAATGGTCGGAAAATGCATAAAGAAAGACTCGAATGAAAGTTGTCAAAAGAGAAAACAAAGACTTGGAAAATCCGTGTATGAGGCCAAAAGGTTTCATGGACAAGTTGCTAGGAATCATGGATGGCTACGTTTCATCTTTTTAAGCGTTTACGGTGTAAATGGGAAACACTAAAGTAAGTAAAGTAATTAGGTAAAATGGGATATTACAACAGATAAAATAAAAAACTATGACAGAATAAAGTTAACTGAATTGGTTAAATATGGAATATATTCATTCTGTTTATTCTTTTTTTTTTCAAATTGTAGAAGATTACTTTGGTATGTTTTCTTTGTAGTTTTTTTTTTGGAATAGTTGTGAAATTGATGTTATGAGAATTTTATGTCATTCAAATCAAGTTGTCAGAATATTATAAGATATAATTAACCATCATTTTATTCCAAAAACTAACAAATCCCGCAGTCTATAAGAAAATTCATTTGTCACTCATGAACTGGAACTAGGTTATTAATTTGTAGCTAAAATATAAAGTGTTATTTGTGATATACAATCACTTCTGAATCTAATTTAGTCTATATTTTTCATTTTTATCATGAAATTTATAAGAAATTTTTTTTACCATTTCCTTGAAAAAGCTTATGAAAAGATTTTCGAAAAATATATATTAATAATTGACGTGTAAGTACGAAGAGAAAATATTTTAAGCATTTTTAGTTTTTAAAATATCCTCAAACTAACTAAACGAGTGGATGTTCGTTTTCACTTTTATGCATATAAATATTTGTTTTACATAATCATTGACATATAATTCATTTACCATATTACTAATGGTTTAGTATAACATTTACAACACATAACAATTTATAATTCACATATTATAATTTAATTTATTATTTTAAATTGTTAGTAATATCTCTTTATTAAAACATGAACATTAATTAAACTAATATTGTCTCTTCATGGTTTTTTCACTTTTTTATGATTCTGGTATCCAGATGTTTCTTTGACTATCATCTAATGACCGTTCATCAGAAATTTAGGTATAGTCCGCCGAAAGCATCCATGAGGCTGGTGATCACTCCATGTTAATCTACCAGTGATCATGTGTAGCTTGAACATAAAATTCTCCGTATTAGGCCCAAAGATCTTTCAAAATAATCATCACAAATCCTCCAGCAGCCATGCTTCAAACCATTTACCTATCGGATAAGATACTTAAGTGCGGTCCGTCCACTTACCACCAGACCATTAACACGTGGTTTCATGGTTTCTTTATGAAATACCACTCAATTTAACACTAACATTGGACATGTCGTTAAGGGTATAATTGTATTTAAGGTTTTGACCTTACATGTTTCTTAACCAAACTGTTTATATGATTTAGATATTTGATTTAATAACCTATAATACATATAATTTATAAAACATCCATTTAACTCAAATTATCAAACCGAAAATTGCAATAGACTGTATGTATTTTCCATCCTTTTAAAGTAATATCTCAAATTTTATACATAATCATAATGAATTTAATAATCATTACAAATCAGTTAAACATTTAAAAGATTTGTTTTAATAAAAAATATACATTTGTATTTTAAATAAAATATGAAATTTTTTAAATTCAACGGTAATTTAGAAAAAATATGAGAATATTATTCAATTTGTCAATTTGTTTATTTTAAAATAATTCAAATATTTATACAAAAATTAATTAAGTAAACGTGATCTAAATAAACATTACATACGAAAAAGTTTATGACTTCTGTTCTGATATAAAATACAAAATCATTATTACGCGTTATTAGTGTAAAAAGTTTTAGATAGTAGGTTTATATCTTGTTTTCACGTGTTGTTTACGTTATTGGTTATAGCGAAACCAAGAAAATAGTATTAAAGAAAGTGCGATCGTCATGAGTGATGACGGAACTGACGTATGCAAATGCGAACGGCATATGTGATGCGGTGGTGCTGTGATGTGCTGACGTGGTAAATTATGTCAGTTTCGAAAAAGTTGTAAATCATAAAATTATATTATCAAATTATTGCTAGTGGGTGTAATTTATTGATTTTATAATATTGTTATGAACAAAGTCTTTATTTATATAATTTCATGTGGCTCTACTCTAATATCCAAAGACAAACGTAAGTTTCAGAAAAAGTTGTATGAAAGAAAAGTAAAAAGTAATGTTCAAAGGAAAAAAAAAAAGGGAAATTGTCATTTAAATCACAAACTTTTAAATTTAGTTTAAAAAATATATATAAACTTTTTGTTGGACCATTTAAAACACTAACTTAGTTTGAATAATCACTTTAAACTTCAATTTAATTTGGTTTAATTTGACTAAACCAAATTAAAAACAACATTAATTCGGATAACGGATTTGATTACACAGCGTTAATCTCCGTTAAGTCTAAAACAACATCATTTTGATTTAAATAATGCTTAACTGTAATTTAAATAACAAAAATGAAAAATGTGAGCATGATGGTATTCCAAATGAAAAGAATGCTTCTATTTTAAAATTTATTTTTATTGAAAAATGTAGATGAAAATAAGGAAAATGAAAGGGAAAAAGGTATTACTTGTGATATAGTGAACCAGACCGGAAAAGAAAAACTAATATAGTATAACTTCCTATGAAAAGATATTCGCTAATGTATCAGACAATACATTTTCAATAAAAGGAATAAAAACAGTTGAAAACATATACTTTAGCTTTATTAGCTTTTTAAGTTCAGTGGAAAAGATAAGCCATGTTTTTGGATCTTGAATAATCGAGACTAGATCATTACAATCCGTTCCAAAAGCTTGACACATCGATGCCTGTAGCATGCATTCCATTACCCATGAGAGGGTTTTGAACCAGGGGCGGACGCACAGTGTAACGTACAGGGGCATGTGCCCCCAACTAATTTTTTATTTTCTTTAATAATTACTATAAGAATATAGAAGTGCTCCCAACCTGAAAACAAAATACAGTGAAATTTTTTTCTGTGCCCCCCATTAAATCTGATTCTACATCCGCCATTGTTTTGAACTCCGAATGAAGTGGTAAGATTCTTCTTTGTTGGTTTCTTGTTCCCAATAACTGAGTTTCTCCTTTAGAATTTATTCATATACATTCGTAACCAATGAAGAGTATGTCATGTGTCCATGATCTATCTATCTATCGTATATCTGATATCTCCCATAGATTGTTACATGTTCATGTATTTCCGCTGGTTAATAAGAAATTTTGAAAGTATATATTTAGATCAATATTTTTGTCCTAAAACTCATAGATATGTTGAACCAGTTCATGGACCCGGGATGTCGATAGAGTTAAACGACCAATTCAAATTTCTTCGACAAGTTGTTGATGTTTTAAAAATTATACATGTTGACAACTTAAATATTAACATTACCCAACCTTTTGATTATATTAAGACGTTGGATAATCCTTTTGCGTTCAAAACAACTTGACAAAACACACAAGGTCAACCAACACTCAACAAAAACTCTGTTTCTGCTTTTTCTTTCCCCAGAAGCTAGCTCACACATGGCTGCTTCGTCATCAGTTGCAACCCGAATAGGGCCTCAAGTGTTCATCAGCTTCCGGGGAGAAGACGTGCGCAACCACTTCGTAAGCTTTCTCGACCCTGCTTTGAGAAGAGCGAATATAAATGTTTTCTTAGACGAGAACGAGTTATTGAACACAGACCTAGCTAGACTGTTGACGAGGATAGAAGAGTCCGAGATCGCAATGGTAATCTTCTCAAATAATTACCCCGACTCAGATAGGAGCTTGGATGGGCTGGCCAAGATGAAGGAACTTAGGGATCAAGGTCGTCTCATAGTGATTCCTATCTTCTACAATCTTGATCCTTTGGTTGTGAAAGAACTTAGAGGAGACTTTGGCGATAAATGTAGAGATTTGCAGCGCAGACATCTACACCAGCTAGAAAGAACTTAGAAATGGGAGGAAGCTTTAGTTACTATTCCTGACATAAGAGGCATGCCCCGAGCAGAACAAAGGTTGATTTTCTTTTTCTTCTGGTCCCTTATATTTTCTGTTTTCTCCTTATCAGTTGTAGCTGAAAATTTTAGTCTAGAATCTAAACTAATAACCCCCCTAGACCATAGTTAAATAAGTCAGTAGCCGACTAGGTAGGTACATCTAGAATCTTATGTTCTTGGTATGTCTTAAGCATGTTACTAGTTCTAATTTCTAATTTCAGTCAGAAGCGGATAACTGTTTGAACAAGCATGTTGATATCTCTCACTTGTATACGACAGTGACACTACAGATTACCATTTCATAGAGTCAATGGTTGTCCTGATACAAAGATTTCTGGATCATGTGGCCGTGAGAGGAAACCCAAGAGAGGTGATCCGACAATGAGGTTTCACGGTCCCTGCAATGCAACTAGAAAGAGGATATGAGGGATGTATGCAAGCTTGGTTGGCAACGAGATGAGGAGCTTTTTATTTTTATCATCAAATTGTTTCTGTTTTGAATATTTAAGCAACTCAGTTGTGCAAAAACGTTTATTTTTCTTTTGAATCAACTTAACATTCATTAAAAAAAAAAAATTTAAGTGGAAAGTGAAGCAAATCGTCAAGCAGTGGAATCCAGAAATCTCTTTAAATAACAATTTTCTCATATGCAAACCAAAAAGAAACACTTTGTAAAATTTATTTTATTCAATTTACAATTTTTATTTCTAGTAGTGTTGTTTTCATCTATACCGAAGTTTAGTTTTATAGTTAAAATAGTTGTTCTGGCACATATACTCTCATACTGTATTTTGGGTTACATATTATTCAGTTCCATATGCGGAAACATATTAAGACTAAAAAAACATAATTGTTGTTCACAATGCAAAACATAAACCAATAGGTCAAATGTAAGAAAAAAAGGTTTCTGAAGAGAAAGAGACGCACATTCTTGAGGTAGTCGATGCTGTTTATTAGGAGAATCTATGTCGGTCATGAGACAAAGAGTAATCAATGTTTGGTCCATGAGCTACAATCCCAAGAGGGTTTATAGAAGGAAAGCTTCCATAGTAATTTTGCTTGACATGGTCCATCTTCACTGTACTGCTCAACCCGGGGATTTGGTAGATATCTTTCGTGTAGTCAAAGAGATTTGAATACTCCCTTATGAGTCTTTTATTGCATTTGAAGATCACCGTGTAAGCCTACAACACAAACATACGGTAAATTCAACAAACCGTAGTTACAAACCCAAAACATAACAACTTGTTGAGAGCATAAACAACCTCGTCAAATCTTATGAGAGTGACGAATAACCGAATATCTGGTTCAGTCAAAGTGTTTCCACAAAGAAACCGCTGTTTTTGGAGTATCTCTTCGCATTTGTCCAATGCATCGAACAATTGCTTCACTGCCTATAAAGAGTAAACAAAACTTGTTGGAATCAATCTTTTTTAATGCCATATCGATATAGTAAACTGCAAAGTTGCTTTACCTCATCATATGCTGTTTGAGTTGTAGCAGAACCACATTTGTAAACACCGTTATTTATCCCATGGTGTACCCATTCGTTTGTCTCATTGATTAATGATCGGAGGTTGGGAGGATAAAGATCAAGACAAGGGTTTTCCGCAAAATGATTGAACTCGGTGCTGAACATTCGGAGTATCTCAGAGCTCTCATTGTTAACTATTGTCTTAAGTTTCTTATCCCAAAGAACCTACCTCAAACAATGAAACCAATAAAGTAACAGAGCTAGACTTAAAATAAAGACACATCAAGTATATGAAATAATAGTGACTTACAGGAACAGTGTATTTGCCTGTGTAGTTCAAGCTAGCAATGTCATAAAGTTCTCTAACGCTTTTCGCACCATTGATGTGGTCTCGCTCAGCTCCAGGAACCTCTGTATCTGAGTCGGGAAAAACCCATCCCATATGCTCATCGTTTTCTTTCGTTTTTCTCCAAAGAGGTTGAACAGACTAATAAAGAACAAGACCGGTCACATTGTGTTTCGTGAAAATTTTAATGGATATGTCTAGAAAAATGATATATGAACTGACCGTGAAGGTTATTGCTTTATCAAGTCCTTTGAGTTTTAATACTGCGAGGCATCTAGAAGCCCATGGACAAGCGTAAGAGATGTACAAATGGTATCTTCCTGATTCTGCTGGAAACTGAGAATCATGATTCTGTGAAACAAAGTTGCGGAATGATGTTACGGTTCTTCTAGGTTTATCCGAATTCTCGTTAGCTGATGATGCAGCCATTGCTGATGTTCACTGGAAAGTAGAAAACACAATTGTTTCAGAACATCTAAACATTATAAAACTACAACTTACTTAAATCAAGGTGCAACAACATCTAATAACTTCAGCTGTTGATGATCTTACATCTGTGATACTTATTCGACAAACCAAAATTAAGTGAGAAATTGATCAAGAAATGAGTAAATAAATGATATAAAGGGTGAATATAATAATGAATGTAAGAAAATTGACCAGTGATGTAGCGAGTCTTCAACTGTTTTCTTTGATGGTAAGTAATAAAGGATTACATTGAGTCAACTTTGGCTTGCACAAAAGGCTAATTAGATTAGAGTGAAGAAAGAAAAGTCTGTCTTTTGACAAATATTGGTATTATCTTAGATATTTTTGACATCTTTCTAGTTAAAAGATAACATAGATCATAGAAAGTCAACAACAATACAGTAAAATTGGCTTATCTAGAGACTAGACTTCTCAGCTCTCACATACGACAATTCGTCAAACACGTTATTTGCATATTCGATCACGTGAATTTTTTTACTGAAACGGAGATTGCGATCAAAGGATTCAAAGCATGCATTAATCTGACTTTAATTCATGGATGGTTAAACAATCCAGCTTTGTACAGAACATTAACACCTGAAGATTTTTAACATAATTAATGAACCATGAGAAATTGTAATTCATTGTTTTTTTTTTTTTTGCAAAAGGAATTCATTGTAATTCATGATCTTTTTCAAAAAAAAAAAATTGTAATTCATGGGAACTTGTTGGAGACAGGTTTTCATATTTGTCAAAACCTTTAATAAAATTCAAATCGGCGTATTTTTAATAAATGAAAATTGGCAAAGAATAGAAATTAACCTTTTTTTTGAACTCCAATAGAAAATTAACCATAAAAGATAAAATTAGTACAAAAAAATCAGCGATAAAAAAATAGTTTTAAAGACAAAAGAAAATGTCTAGACGGAAAATGAATAGACACTGATTTCAATTTTGTAAAAATAAAAAAGCTACCCAAAAGGCTAAGAAGGCAAGAAGTAAACCGGGTTTGTTGTCACTCACGGCAAACCTTATGTCAACTCGGTTAAGTATACAAAGAAACATGAGTCATCGAGGATGATTAGTAAGTGTTGTGGCTTTTATTTTTTGGCTTTAGAAAAATAGTTGTAGATTTTATTGTTCTAGCTGTAGATTAATTATTTTCAGAGCACTAAATATAAAGCTCTAGGAAAATTGATTTCCAAAACTATTTTGTTTTCTATTTTAGTTTTTATGGCTGTAGTTTTAAATTTTTTCTTAAAGCATGATTGGTAAACCAAAGTGGATGTAGAAAATATTTGAACTCTGGAAAGCACTCACATCACTTACCAATCACCCACATTTGGCAATGACTCATTGCATAATTGCATTCATTACTAATGAAACTAAGCAAACTGTGTAACACCCCAATGGTGAAGAATCCAAAACAGAATGAAGATCATCAAATTTGAAAAAGACAGAACATACTATATAACTAGTAAGAACAAGAGTGTGATTTACTCATCAAAATGTCCACGAGAGACTAGGGTAACTGCGATTTACTTCACATTTTTTCATTATTACAACTTTAGTCACTTATTTTCAGAAAGAGGTTTATGCACATTCCTCCTTGTTTCTAGCCATTTTCAGGAGATCTTCCCCATCACGCTCTCGTTGTTCTATTAGTTCCCAAGTTAAAATCCTAATAAACCTTACCAACGAAATGCAGTTTCACGAGAATTGATCATTCCCTCTTCAATGACAAATGCTCATGTGCCCACCAGCATCATCAGCTGATGAAAACTTGACATATGCGAGAACGCTTTGTAGCTGTGAGAAGCTCCTTGTAGGTATCTAAATCCTCGTCGGCCATAGGAGAATCAGTGAAACTCACAGAAAGTTTCTTGAGTACTGCTGCATTCTCAAGAAAGTAATTCACTAGTTTTATCCCAGTTTCTTCCCTCATAATCAGTTTGTTAATCTCAACACACTCCAAAGTCGATGTTAAACAACGAGGCACATTGGTAAGATTGATCTGCTCTGACTCCGCTGAAACAGAAAAGTCCTGCAAACAACAAAAGATGAGTTTACCATAGTTCCATTCAAATCAAATAACAGATTCTTACCAAGACTAGGTTTTTCAGATTCGGGCAGCTCTCAAGAAAGGCTGGCAATAACTGTAACGATGAGGTCGAAAACGCAGCCTGCAAATGATATAATCTCTGAAATTCAGCAACCGGTAGCAGTTTGGAATAACGATACAGAATCTGCAAGAAGAAACACAATGCTACATGTGAGAAACATTTCATAGAAGATTAGATAATCATCAAATACTATATACCTCTAGAGTAGGCTGAGAGATGATCATCTGTCTTACAGTAGAAACCCCCGTGAGAAAATCACGGATAGTATCACTCTTTGTAAGATCCTCACTGTCACCAAACTTAACATTAAACCCACTATCAACATCAATCTTCACCAATGAGTTCAAGTTCTTCACCACAATCCTATCAGACTGACAATCTTTAAAACTCATATACTCGAGCCCTGGAGCGTCAATCTCAACCTCATACTCATCACCACCGCCCATCCCAGAAGGAAACTCTAACCGTAACATCTTCAAACTCTGAGACCTCACACGCAGAGTCTTCACCATATCACTACACTTCCTCACCAAATCAAGATCTTCAAGAACGGGACAGCCTGAGATAAGCTTCTCCACGCACAAATCACTTTCTTTACCCAGAGGCGTACCTACAGTGTATCGAAAAAGAAAAAGGCATTCGCCTCAGGCCCCGATTAATATAAATTTTTTTAGAATCCCAAAATTTAAAATAATTTATAATCTAATAGTTTAGACTTGTTTTTTAAAAAACCCTTTCCATATAGTAGACTAACTAACCTTCTGAATTCATGTATTTTTTTTCTTATATGACATAATATAGTATAAACTTATTTTTTTACAGCATTAAATTTGTGTATTTGGTAAAAACGATATATCATATTGCAAATTGTTTTCAATATAGTTGTAATAAGTTTATTTTTAAAATTTGCCTTAAGTCTTTAAGACTCTTCGCACGGCACTGTCTTTACCGTAACAAACGTTCTCTAGAGACATGAGCCTAAGACAAGGCAGAGAAACTTCCATCAGATTCCTAACCCTCACGTGCCTAAGTTTCAACGACACCAACGTCTTGCTCTTGTAAACAGTCATAGGCGTGAAGTCGACGACGTGCATCGGATTCCGAATCTCGACGTCGAGATGGTGGATCCCGCGGAGATCAACGGCTGTGGCGATCCACTCGCTGATCGGGAAGAGGTTCACGTTGCACTCGTCGTACTTGATCTTGAGGCTTTGGAGGAGGGGGGATTCGAAGTTGTGGTCGAGGAAGGAGTCGATGAAGGTCGCGAAGAGTTTCTTGTAAGGTGGAGCGATGTCTCTGTCGTTGAGGTCGAGTGTTGAGACGGTGAGCCAGAGGGACTCCCATCGCTTTGAGAGGACGTTTGTTTTGACGGAATCGATGATCGGAAGGTGGGAGAGGATCTGAGTTAGCAAAAGGATCGGGTAAGTCGCTGAGTCTATCGGAACTCATGGCTAGAGGATGAGGGAAGAACTTGCCGGCGATGTGGCTTTAGGGATAGAGTTGGGAAAGTAGTTTTTTCTTTCATTTCCAGAAAAACTAACCTTTTCAGCCTTTCGTTTGTTTCATTCGCTGATCAAATTGTTTGGTGACCAATTCTTCACATTTCGTTAAAATTATAACTATGTTTTTTTTCTTTGAACACCAAAAATATACTCTTTCTGTTCTTTAATATTACGTATTCTAGAAAAAAAATTATTTTAAAAAGATATATTTTTTATATTTTCAAGACATATTTTATTAACTAATTGCAAATTTCAAAAAACTTAATTATATTTACTGAATTTTTATTGATTTAAAATTATGGAACAAAATAAACACAAAAAATTATACAAATTTAATACTTCCTCCGTTCCTAAATGATCCATGTTTTAGAAAAATATTTTGTTTCTAAAAGATTCATATTTTACATTTTCAATGTATGTAATAATAGCAAATTGTAAACTTCAAAAACATTAATTGTGTTTACTGAATTTTGATTGGTTAAAAATCATAGGAAATAGCTAAACACGAAAAATCATACATTTATTATCAAAATTTTAAGTGTTTTTTAATAAGTGTGAAAATTCTAAAACATAGATTATTTAGAAACAGAGGGAGTATGTTTTATTAAAATGTGTGAAAAAGTTAAAATATGTAACATTAAGAAACATAGAGAGTATTTGTTTTTCGGGTTAAATAAGTCGGTTTCAAATCGTGTGTATAAGATCTAGTTATTAGTTCTAGTTATTAGGTCAATTAAGTCGGTTAATATATTTTAATCGGGTCTTATCCATTGGTTAATACTAATATCAAAGAATAATAAACTAATTGTAAATCGCTCTATATCGAATTTATTTCATATCTTAAACTTTAGGTAGATTGTTGACAAAAAAAAAAATCTTTAGGTATATTCAATTTTCGATTTTCTTATTGGGGATAATAAGTTTTGATATTTATAAAGTGTGCAAATAGATTCTTAACCTTTTTATATAAAAATTCAAACTTTCTATTATTTATCAAATTTAACTAAAATATGTATTTATTTAGCTAAACTTTATAACTATAAGATTTTTTTCCAAAAGTATAGTTGTGACTTGTGAAATATGAGTATTGTATGTCCCTCTACTAAAAAAAAAAATATATATATATATATATATATTTCTAATTTTGTATTACAACATAAAGAAAAAACAATTAGTAGATTTTTAATTTAAAAAAAATTAGTGAACTTAAATGTTTCTTTGACCCTATATTGTTGGTGTCGTGTCTTTAATCCTAATTATAGAAAAGTCATTTTCTCATTTCCCAAGAAAGAAAGAATTGTTTTAACCATGAAGTAACATTCCTCATCCTCCTCCCCCTCCCCCTCCCCCCCCTCTCTGCGTTGAGATCTCTCTCTCTCTCTCTCTCTCTCTCTCAAACTCTCTCTCAAACTCTCTCTTCAACAAACAAAGTTGCCACCTAATGGATCTCGCGGCGGAGGAGCTACAGTTTCTCAGCATCGGAGGCATACTCCGTGAATCCACCACGATCCCCAAATTCTCCCCGAGAACATTCTACCTCATAACCCTAACCCTAATCTTCCCTCTCTCCTTCGCCATCCTCGCTCACTCCCTCTTCACGCAACCCATCCTTAACCAGCTCGACGCCGCTCCTCCCTCCGCCGACCAGTCCCAGACCAACCACCAATGGACTCTCCTCTTCGTCTACCAATTCATCTACATCATCTTCCTCTTCGCCTTCTCCCTCCTCTCCACCGCCGCCGTCGTCTTCACCGTCGCCTCCCTCTACACCAGCAAACCTGTTTCCTTCTCCTCCACAATGTCCGCCATCCCTCTCGTTCTCAAACGCCTCTTCATCACGTTCCTTTGGGTTTCCCTCTGTATGCTCCTCTACAACTCCGTCTTCTTGATGTTTCTCGTGATCTTGATCGTGGCCATCGATCTTCAGAGCGTGATCCTCGCTGTCTTCTCGATGGTTGTGATCTTCGTTCTGTTTCTTGGCGTTCATGTTTACATGACCGCTTGGTGGCATTTAGCTAGCGTTGTCTCTGTTCTTGAGCCTGTCTATGGGATCGCTGCTATGAGGAAGAGCTATGAGTTGCTTAAAGGAAGGACTCATATGGCGTGTTCCATGGTGTTTATGTATCTTGCTCTTTGCGGGTTCATCGCTGGTGTTTTCGGAGGTGTGGTGGTTCGTGGAGGAGATGAGTTCGGGTTGTTTGCGAGGATTGTTGTTGGAGGGTTCTTGGTTGGTGTGTTAGTCATTGTGAATCTTGTTGGGTTGCTTGTGCAGAGTGTGTTTTACTATGTCTGCAAGAGCTTTCACCATCAGGCGATTGATAAGTCGGCGCTGCACGATCATCTCGGTGGGTATCTTGGTGACTATGTGCCTTTGAAGAGCAGTGTTCAGATGGAGAATTTTGACATTTGAATAATCAGATGAAAGGATAAGTTGTAATGTTTTGTAATGCTTTATAGTGTTTGTTGTTATAGCTTTTATCTTTAATTAATCTGGGGGATAAGACTGATATTACAGATGTGTGTCTGTTCCCTGTAATCTTTGTAGTGTGTTTTTGTTCCAAATTGGAAGGTTAATGAAATAAAAGTTGTTACTAGACAGTTCCTTTTAACTTTATTACTTGATTTGCATTCTAGTTTGGTCTGTTACGTTGAAGCATATATTGTATGTATATGTTTTAGTTCAAGCACTGTCTTTGGTTACAATACCTATCAATATCATTATGAAATGACCAATTTTAACAGAGCCGGTTAGCCCTTCTCAAGAAACTGAACAACGAATAGTCAGGAAGCTGTGACTGTGAGAGTGGATATTGCAGGTACAAACACCTCATCTCCTGGGCAAGTTTTCACTCCTGGAAGAGATGAATACATGAATATCTTTATGTTTCTCTGTATCAAACTGTTTCAGAAGGTAATTACAAAGGTAATAATTGATCTTAACAATCATGTTGTCCGTTCAAACGCCTGCCTAACGAAGAACAAGGGAGGGGTTTTATCAAGCATCTGCTTTTACAAGAATGATCTGGCCCTGAAGAACAAAGATGAAAAGAAAACAGCTATTTGTTTCGCTGCCGCCTCGGGATAATCATTATAAAATTAGTGGAATAATCATTATAAAATTGTTATTTTCTAAAGATATCGAGATAACAAAAGTTTCAAAACTCTTTGACGATCATCGTATATTAGTACATGAGACAACTATGAATTAAAGCAATATTGTTATATTTTTGGATTTTTCTCAAAATCTATGTTTTAATCCATACAAAAATATTGAGTTTTACGTTAAACGCTCTATATACTGAAACTTATACTCTTTTTGTTGTTTTAAATTTTCTAACGACATTCTAAATTATTATTAATGTATGTTAAACTTTTTTTATGGTATATGGGTATCGTTATAATTTCTTATCAATTAATTTAGTAAAACTTCATAATACTATCTTTATTAGTGGAATAACCACTACAAAATTGCTATTTTCTTGGAAACGGTGACATCAAAGGCTCCAAATCTCTTTCAACATCATCATATGTTAGTGCATGATGCAATTATGTATTAAAACAATATTGTCATATTTTTTGAAATTTTTTCAAAATCTATGTGTTAACAACCCCTACAAAATATTGAATTTTGGTTAATGCTTTATATACTGAACCCTATAATCTTTAGTATTGTTTTAAAATTTTTAACCACACTCTAGATTTGTATTAATGCATGCTAAACTCATTTTCATGGTACATGAGCATCGTTCAATTTTTTTATAAATTAATTTAGTAAAACTTCATATACTCCCTAAATTAGTGGACTCACCATTATAAAATCGCTATTTTCTAGAGAAATGAAGACAACAGAAGTTCCAAACTTCTTTTTTGACCATCATCATATATTAGTACATAAGGAAAACATGCATTAAAGCATTATTGTTATATTTTTTGATTTTTTTCTCAAAATTTATGTGTTAACCCCTACGAAAATATTGAGTTTTATGTTAAACGCTCTAAATACTGAAGCTTATACTTTTTAGTGTTGTTCTAAATTTTCTAACCACATTCTATATTTGTATTAATTTATGTTAAACTATTTTTCATGGTATATAGGAATCACTCTATTTCTTATCAATTAATTAGTAAAAAGTCATAATACTATCCAAATCAGTGGAATAATCACTACAAAAATCGCTATTTTTTTTTTTGAACAACGGAGACAAAAAAAGCTCCAAACCTCTTTCAACATCATCATATGTTAGTGCAGGATGCAACTATGCATTAAAACAATATTGTCATATTTTTAAAAAATTTCTCAAAATCTATGTGTTAACTCCTACATAATATTAAATTTTGGTAAATGCTTTATATATTGAACCCTATAATCTTTAGTGTTGTTTTAAAATTTCTAACCAAATTATACATTGTATTAATGTATGCTAAACTCTCTTTCATGGTACATGAGCATCGTTCAATTTTTTTTATAAATTAATTTAGTAAAACTTCGTATACTCCTAAAATTAGTGGACTAACCATTATAACATCAATATTCTCTAGAAAAATATAGACAACAAAGGTTTCAAACCTCTTTGACCATCATCATATATTAGTACATAAAGCAACTATGCATTAAATAAATCTAGTCAAAATGTGTACTTGCTGGTCTAATTTAATTAATTAGATAGTCTACCGAACAGGATGGTTTTGCGTTTTTTAATAAAGGAAATAAATGGATTAAAGAGAGTGTAAAACTAGGGTGTTTAGATCAGTGGCATATGATTGTAATTATAAAGGAAAGTTTAGGGTGAAGTTTTATTTGTATTTCAGTTTTAATAGTTTAGATTTATGATTTTAGTGGAACTATATATTACATAAGATTTTCTAAGAAAATAATATCTTACTAGGTGGATGCCCGCGATTTCGCAGGTTTGAATGTTTTGTAACAATATTTTTATTATAATTTTTTTAATTAAAATATGTTTTTAACATTATCTGTTTTTTTGTTAAATATTTTTCTAAGAATAATTATTTTCTAAAAAGGATAAATATGACTATTTTAAATACTTTTTGATATTTTTATTGATAATTGTACTAAAATTTGTTATATATAATATTCATGATTCAATTTTTAATAAAATTGCTTAAATTTTGAAGGTATATAATACTGAAACTTTTGAAATATTTTATATAGTTTAGATACACTTGATTCCTAACAATTATTTTATGAAAAATTACATATATTATATAAATCACATATTTAATTACCTTAAATTATTTTGTGGATTATATTTAGGTCGTTTGGATAATGATAAAACTTGTTCTAGAACTTATTTTCTTACTCATAAGATAATAATATATGAAAGTCATTAATAGATCAAGTTATAATATTATTTCTCAAACTCTCTATTTGATCGACACCTAACAAAAAAATTAATTAAGTGATTTCTCATTTTAATATAAAATGAAATTTCAAAATAGATTTAATAAATTAATTTATAAGCTTGTATAAATGACTTAAAACATCTTATCAAAATTTAAAACATATGATTAGCTAAGATAAAAAAATTATAAATGTATTTATAATTTTTATAAATGATTTATAAAGCTTGTATGAATTTTATTAGACATTAATAGTTATTATAATACTTTATATACAAATATAAGGCTTTATATAAGAATATAAAATCATTATATCAATTTTAATAAAAAAAATGGTTTATTATTTTATGTAGTTTACAAATATATAAAAAAAATGATCAAACATTATTATTCTTTATATATTTTCACCAAATAGTTACCATAAATAATTATTTGTAATATTGGGTAGATTTTTGGCAAATGATATTAACTGTTTATAGACTTATTTTTTATTATTAAATCTAATTAAAAATAAATAAATATTAAAATTTATCGACTAATCAATTTATAACATTTTTTAAAGATTCATAAATGATCTACACAAAAACAAAAATATCTTAAGTGACTTCTCAATTAATGTATAGTAGGATCCCTGTTCGGAATTACGCTAGGCGTAACGCGTGTGGCCGGTCCGGGCCTAGCGAATTGAGGGAAAATCGAAGATTAAGCGGGGATTGATTTGTACAGTTTTACATATATATATTGTTAGCTTGAACTCAACATATGATTTTCAAACCAAATTATACAAGTTTTCTGAAACTCAAACAACCGGAATTCTTTAAAAACTTGCCGACGTTTGCAATAAATCGGTTAACTCGGACTTTACTCGCTCGTCTGCGTTACACTTCCGAACAGTCTCAATTCGCCATGGCGTGCCTCCGGTTTGCGCAAACGCGGCCGCGTACTTGGAGGCTACTCGCCCGAGTTTTAGAACGGGGAGTAGGAATTTTAAAAATTATTTTATAAATTAATTTATAAGCTCTTATAGATGACTTACAAACTCTTATGATAAATTAAAATATACAATAAGCTAAGATAAATAAATACGATAAATTATTATTTAGTCTTCACAAAATATTAGGTGTAATCCTTTTACAAATATTTATTAGTTTAACTTAAACCAATACGATAAGTTATTATTTAGTCTTAACAAAATTTAAATCAAACAATTAATTATTTATATTCAATAAATGTTTTCATTAAAAACACTCAAGTATTAAAAATATTTTAGAAAATATCTTTATTCAAATGTTTTTACTTGATTAATATTTTATTACTAGGTGTTCTGCCCGCATATGCGGACATAGTGTTCTTATAAATATTTATCTATTTATAACTATTAAATCAAAATCAACATAAGAAATTGTTAATTATGTTTTTAAAAAGATAAATCAAACACTAAAATTTATATTTTATAATAAAAATAAATATTTTCAGATAAGACACAACATATTTAGGAATTATCTTATGTTTTACAAATATATTTCATTTTTGTGAATTATATTATATTTACTTATAGTCAATTATCTGATATAACATATAAATAATATATTATTAATATATATTCATTAGTTTTTATCAAAATAGATAAATGGTTATTGTTGTGTTAAATTTTAAAAACATTCACATATTAGAATTATTTTAGAAAATCATTAGCATTTAATTATAAATTGCTTTATATCTAACTATAAATTTTATAATAAAATATTATTTTCAAATAACAACATAATATATCAAAGAATTATCTTATGTTTTAAACGTGTTTTTATTTTTGAAAATTTTATTATATTTATTTATAGTCAATTATCTAATATAATATATAAATATAATATTATTAATAGAAATTCGTTTATAATTATTTATATTTTAGATCATTCTTATGGTTATTAATTTTAATCCCTTATTTAATCAGATGATTTGTTTTTATTTTTGGCTAATTTATATAATTTTTTTATTAAGGGTATAAACGATTTATTATTAATTCTAATCACTTTTTATTTAGATAGATTTGAAATTCGTTTTTATTTTTTGATTAATTTAGATAGTTTATTCATTAAGGGTATAAACTATATTAACCGCTTTAACTTTTAACGTGAGAGCTCCGTTGCAAAAATTTACTTCTCAAATAATTGTACATATTTAATCAGATAATTTGCTTTTATTTTTGACAAATTTATAAAATTTATTTATTAAGGATATAAACGATTTATTATTAATTTTAATCACTTTTTATTCAGATAGATTTCAAATTTGTTTTTATTTTTTTATTAATTTAGATAGTTTATTCATTAAGGGTATAAACGATATTAACCGCTCTAACTCTTAACGTGAGAGCTCCGTTGCAAAAAATTACTTCGCAAATAATAGTATAGATAGATAATTTTCTTATATCTTAATTTTAAAAATTTATAACAGAAAAATATTATTTCAAGATAACAACACAATACAAAAGAATTATTTATTTTTTAAATATGATATTATTAATTTAAAATTCGTTTTTAATTATATAATATATATTTATAAATTCATTAAGATAACAACACAATAATTATCTTATTTGTTTTTAAAAATGATATTATATGTATTGATTTATTTTAATTATATAGTAAAAATATAAAAATATTTATTAAGGGTAACAATGACATTAACCGGTCTAACTTTTAACGTGAGAGCTCCGTTGCAAAAAATCATTTTGCAAATAATATTATAGATCATAAGGTTAAAACAATCGGATTATAATATACACCCAAATCTAATTCTACTTTAGAATTTTTCAGTGCATTTTTTTTTCTGTTTATGTATTTTCATCTCTGTTGCAACTCATATTCTTAATTGTTTCTATAGTATTTATTTCTTAAATTTTAGAATTAAGATTTTTGTCTAAATCTAATAATCTAACTGGATATACATCTAGTTGGATAAGTACATGCGTCCCCTATATGTATAAACTTTTAGAATTAAGATTTTTGTCTAAATCTGGATATACATCTAGTTGGATAAGTACATGCGTCCCCTATATGTATAAACTTGTTGAGTGTATTTTAGGTATAAAATCTGCGAATTTCAGAACAAAATATATGATTGTAAGTATATAAATGTGTCATAAATAGATACAGACACAATACCTTACATTCAATCATTTGACCATCATCTTTTTTGTTTGTTTTTTTAGCAAAAAAATCGTTTTCTTTTGTTAATGAAATCATCGTATCTTCGTCACAGAATGGTACATATAATGTTAAATATATTTTCTCTTTATATAATATATATGTGTATATATATATTTGGATTAAAGTATATATATATATATATATATATATATATATATATATATATATTGTTTCTCTTTGACTTAATATGTTTATTTCAATCTTACCTTGCTTTTGGATATTGTAGGAAATCATAGTACGTGTTGTGTTCGTGTTGACGTTACTCAATTTTGGATTTGTAAATAGTCAAATTTATGATGTCCTTAAATTTGGTGCCGAGGGAGATGGTACAACCGATGATTCAAAGGTATAGGTTGTGATTGTATAGTCACTCTAGCGTAACGTTTTACTCCAAAGTATTATTTACTCTGTGTTTCACTAACAAGTCACCAATCAGGTAGAAATCTTTTTTTTTTTTTTTTACTCTACTCACTATTCAAATAAAGAGAAATGCACATCCAACTTTACTCTCTGTTTTTCTAGAGTAATACAGTTTTTTTTTTTACTTTATTGATTTCCACCATTTTAGTTTTACTCCATTTTCCACCTTTAATTTTTACTCTGATTTACTCTAAAGTTACCAATCAGACTCAATATTGCAAAACGCAATCTCGATTTTTCCATTAAAATATTATTTAATTTTTTTAAAAAGAATTATTATAACACGACTCTTTAGTTTGAGCTCTATCAAGGGAAGCTATAATCAAATTTCCAGGAAAAAGAAACAGAAGCTATGAGCCTGTAAAGTTTAGATCACGTTTATTTTTAGAAACAAAAGTGATGACATTGAAATTTTGGTATAATTTTCTTGCAGTAGAAATAATTTTGAATCACAATTCTATTCATTAAATGAAAGTGCTAAAGGATTGGCGATTCCCCAGCCATGATTGGCGCCATGTTTTTGTATAACGGTTTTCTTGTATTAAAACTTTGTGTAGTCACCAAGAAAAAATAACCTAGTCATATGTTTACTATTTATTTTCTATTGTTGTTTGTTCCTACAACTAGATCATAATTGTGTTACAAATATTTAGTTATTTATCTGCTAATTCGTATAAATCTTTTTTTTTTGGTAAAAGGCTTTTGTAGCAGCATGGAAAGCTATGTGCAGTAGTGGTGGGAGTAATAAAACACTCCTTATACCTTCAGATAATACCTTTTTACTACAACCTCTAGTGTTTCAAGGTCCTTGTAACTCTCCATCTGTACAAGTTCAGGTAACACTGAAAGACTAATATTTTCAAGATCCATTTGAAAACTTATTTATTGAAAAAAATTATGTGTTGATTAGAATGTATTTGTGATCAACTTTACAGTTGGACGGAAAGATTGTCGCCCCTCTTAACAAAGCAGCATGGTCAGGCTTGAAGTCATACGAATGGGTCAGTTTTCATAAAATCATCGGCCTAACGGTCCTTGGTTCAGGAACAATCAATGGACGTGGTTCATCTTTCTGGGAGGTGAAATGTTTTTTTATATATTAAAAGAAATGAAATTTGTTTAGCTGTATTTATAATCAGAAAATGTGGGTCTAATGTTTTTTTCTCATATTCATTCAATCCAGGCCAATATGCCAGCATCTAAACGCCCTACTGTGAGTACATATAATTTCTCTATTAAATTGACTTCAAACTCTGCTACAAAAAGCTCGTGGCGAAAGGTTTTATTTTTTTTATTGTAGCAATTGCATTTTAAAGGATGCAATAATCTTGAAATAAATGGAATAACCTCATTCGATAGCCCGAGAAATCATATCTCAATCCGCGATTGCAGACAAGTGAAAATCACGCAGATAAAACTTATTGCGCCTGGTGATAGTCCTAACACCGATGGAATTGATATTTCAACATCAACTAATGTAGAAATATATGATACTATAGTTGGAACTGGTACGTAGTTAGATATCTATCTTTTTGGAATCACTAAATTTCCAATTTCAAATGGTATAATATGATTATTTGTATTTCAATATGTTAAAACATTGCAGGAGATGATTGTGTAGCTTTAAACAGTGGAAGTATAAATATCAACATCACAAGGATGCAATGTGGTCCTGGACATGGAATAAGGTATATCTTTGATTAATTTTTTTTTCCAACTTGTATGTGATTTTGTTAATGCCATCAAATCTATATTAAATTTTAGATTTTATAACAAATTTTGTTCTTTATGTTTATATTAGTGTGGGAAGTTTAGGAAGAGATGGAGAAGAATCTATAGTTGAGAACGTCCAAGTGACTAACTGTACTTTCAGTGAGACGACCAATGGAGCGAGAATTAAGACATGGCCGGTAATAAATCTTTACTTATATTTGTCTATATAAGAATTAAATGAAGTTTTATAATAATGATACGATTTGTTTTATTTTTTTGTCAACAGATTTGTTTTACTTATTTGTATTTAATTTTAATGTTTAGAATGGAAAAGGATATGCAAGGAATATAGTTTTCAAGGATATCACGCTCACTGAAACCAAAAATCCAATTATAATCGATCAACACTATATGGACAAGGGACATATCCACGTAGAGGTAAATTATTTTCTTTCTGTAAAATATAAAAATTCTAAGTAGAATTTAAGTTATTTTTATTTATTTATTATTTTTATGTATCTTTTACTTAATAGGAATCATCAGCAGTGGCGATAAGCAACGTGATATTCACAGATATTCATGGAACGTCACAAAAAGATGAGATTATAAAGATAGATTGCAGCGGAGTCACATCTTGCAAAGATATTGTTCTAGATAGAATTGATATTACTACGGTCGATGGAAATAAGCCAATAATTGAATGCAGTAACGCGTATGGAAAGTCGACGAATACTTATGATGGTTGCTTGAAGACAAAGTAATATATCTTTATATATCAAATTAAATTAATTTATAAATTGAGAATAATATATCAGATGAATGTAATAGTATATTATCATTTATCAACTATTATGTATTCATGATTGAATAATTTTTTTGTGTGGAAATAACTCACAAACATGACCGTGAGAATTTGTTTTCTTAGTTAAAAAAGAACACATCAGTTCTCCAGAGGTTTACTAATGATGGGATTAAATGGTTCTATCTTTTAATAAATTAAAAATTTCAAAAATTTCATAAAATATTTTCTAAAGTTCTATATAAAATAAGTAATAATCATGACACTGAAGAAAAGAAGAAAATTATAAATAATAATATATTCAAATTTAAAATTAAAAGTTCATTATATTTATTTACATATTTATATTAAGATTATATTTTATAAACACTTTCTATTCTTAAATGTTCACATATACTGGGAACTTATATGAAAAATCAAATGATGACTTTTTCCTTTTGTTGGTCTAAAATCTAACTGTTAATTTTAAAAATAAAATGGACATATAAAAAAAAACAATAATAACCATTTAATTTTACTAAAAATTTATTTTATATAATTCTAAATTCATAAATTTTCAAATCATCGACAGTAAAATTAATGCACTTGAAATGTGACTCAGATATAAATGTAAGTATTTTGAATAAATTAATGTAGGACCATTTTAAAAAATATTTTGAAACTTTTATAAATGAAGTAGTTAATGACTGTAGGGAAAATTGGCCCAATAACCAAAACAATTATAGAGAAATTTGCTAAAAACAACATATTTATTGATTTTAACAAGTAAAAGTAGGCAATCAAAAGGGGTGGCCGAGTATTTAATCAAATGCAAAACTAATCTAAAGGGGTGGTAAAGTATTATTAAACCCTTATGACCAAAAAAAAAAAAACTAAAACGTAATTTTACGATTATGTCTTTCGTAAGTCTACACGTAACAAAAAGTCTACATATATATATACCTCCTAAGAAGTTTACTATCTAGACTTATTTTGTAGTCTACATCATAATTTAATCTAATAATTTAATTTAAAAAATGTATTATAATTTCTGTTAAATTTTTAGTTAATCATCAATATAAGGGTTAATATGAAGTTTAGAAATTAAAATTATTTTGTAGTCTACATCATAATTTAATCTAATAATTTAATTTAACATAATTTGCCAAAAAAAACATATTTATTGGTTTTAACCAGTAAAAGTAGCCTGAATATTCAATCAAATGCAAAACTAATCTAAAAGGGTGGTAAAAGTATTATTTAACCCTTATGACCAAAAAACCAAAACAATAATTTACGATTATGTCATTCGTAAGTCTACACATAACAAAAAAAAGTCTACATATATATAAACCTCCTAATAAGTCTGCTATTTAGACTTATTTTGTAGTTTACATAGTAATTTGATCTAATAATTTAATTTAAAAATGTATATAATAATTTCTATTAAAATTTTAATTAATCATCAATATAAGGGTTAATATAAAGTTTAGAAATTATAAATATTTTGTAGTCTATATCATAATTTGATCTAATAATTTAATTTAAAAATGTATAAAATAGTTTTTGTGAAATTTTTAATTAATCATCAATATAAGGGTTAATATGAAGTATATAAATTAAAATTTAATATAATTGAAAAATTTAGAAGAATATATATTGATTTGGTAACCAAATGTTATACAATGTTTATGGTTCAACAACAAAAGGTTCTAACATGTTATGTCTTTAATGGTTAGATTCTAAGGGTTAGATTTTAGATTGAGATTTTTTTTGTTTTACAATGTTTAAATTTGCATATACAATGTTTAAATTTGCATATTAGTATTGAGTAGTTTATATTTTGTATATTTTGATATTTAATACAATTGAGACTTTTTTATCATCAAGCAAACATTTAGGGTTTGAGTTTTGCATAATTTGATCTAATAATTTTAATTTAACATAATATAATATAAGGATTGAAAATATTTAAATTTGACATATCTTTGTTTAGTTTTTTTATATATTAAACACTTTATAAGTTAATTTTATGTCTAATGAAATGTTTGTTTCTATTTAGTTAGTTATTTGATTGATGAACATCTAATCCTATTGCAACGATTTTAGGGTTTAGAAGACTTCTTGGAAAGTCTTCATGGACGAATAGTAAATTTAGAGTTTAAAAGACTTCTTAGGAAGTTTTCAAGTGCATTTTATGTTAGAAAACTTACCAGAAATTTTTCCGAACAAAAAATATATAATCTAATTGAATTTTTTTTGTTTTCTTATATAAAAAAAAATTAACACATTCTCCTTCTTTCTCAAATGGATGCAGAAAAAATGTAATGTTTAGCACTCTAAAATTCTCCAACTTCTCTATAATCTCTTTAAACTAAAACACCAAACTTTATATCAATTTTTCATCTTTGTATCTCATGTTTTTCTTACTATTTATCTTGTTTTTGCAAACTTTTCATTTCATGGTTTTCATTTTCCACTCTTTGAAAGGTAGGCCTATAAATTAAGGATATATATTTTTGTGTGTTTTATATATTTGATTTGAAAAAGCAAAAGATTCAACCTAATGTGATTTTTTATTTACTTTTAAGCATGAAAATTTATTTTTAAATTTTTTTCTCTGGTTTGAAGTCATTTAACGTTTTTGGATATTCAGATTTTTAAGATCAGAGGATAATATCGGACTTCAGACTTCCTTACTAGACTCTATAGAAGTCTAGTAGAGAAGTGTGCTATGCAAACTGCCAAAATTGTTAAGATTTTTTCTTCACCAATTTGTTTTTTTGTGTTTTTGTGTGCTAATTCTAAACAAAGTTATAGATTCAACTTAACGTGATTATTTTATTATTATTTAGCATAAATTTTATTTTTCATGGTTTGTCTTTCTTTCTAAAAATAAAGATATAGATTATTAAATTTTTGATATATTCTTTTCTTGTGAAGGTTAAAACCAAATAAAAAATAAATTCAAAATCATTTTGATTTTCTATTTTTATTATTATTTCAGTTGCAAAACATCTAGCTTAAGATAATATAAAGTACAGTTTTGTTTATATATACTAGATGCAAATAAAAATATATATTAAACATATTGTAATTGTTTCTTCTTATTTAAGCTTAAAAGTTTTATTTTTGAAAGTTTTCTAACATTTTTAGATATGCAGATTTTTTTCTCTTTCCAAAACTATACTAGGTGTTTTCCTGCACCATGTGCAGTGATAATATTTTTTTAAATTAAATTATATTTAAAATGAAATTTATTAATATTATGTATTTTATTATTTTTGAGTAATATTTAATATAAAGTTGATTATTTAAGCATAAAATTAAGAAAAAAATAATTTTGTTTATTTTAAATTATATTTAATAATATATATGTAATATATTTAAAATTTGAATCTTAGATAAATTTTTTATCTATTTATTTTGGTCAAATGTATTAAATCAACTTGTATAAAATTACTAAAAATCATATAGATTAAGAATTATAACTAAACTATATTTATAAAATTTGTAGATATCTAAAACAAACTAATAAAATTACTATTAACAATTTATTAATTTTTTTAAAAAAGATGTAGAAAATTTTGAAAATATTAGTAACAAAAATTGTATAATTATAAAAATATAATTAAATAACGTATTTCGAAATTTATAATGCATATTTCAATATATTTATTTTAGTGATGATTTATGAATTATTACCATATTTTAAGAATTTTAACAAAAATATAAACCAACATTAAATATAAAGTATTAGTTATTGTCATATTCTATAAAGTTTATCAAAAATATATATAGTAATAAATGTGATTGTCTATGTCATATTAACTATAAGCCATGTCATCAATCTTGATAGCCATGTCATCATTTTTTTGTAAAAATGATTATAGAAAAGAGATGTGGCAAAATTACTTCGCAAATATAGTTTAGGGGATATCAAACTTCACACGAATAAAGCGGAAACTTCAACTGGGGCTCGGTTATTGTCGACTGGGGCTCTCCAATGGTGTGTATGTTGGATGAAGGTTCTGATGAGTGTGTGTGGCTTGTTGGATGAGATCTCGGTGGTCAGGCGATGAAGATGTAGGCCTGAAGTGGTGTTGCCCTAGCTCTGGTTCTGTTCCCGGTGTTTTTCCGGACATGCCCCGTGGAGTTACGGTGGCGATTTGCACGCTGGTGAAGACGGTGGCGATTTGCAGGTAGGTGAAGATGGTGGTGTTGTTTCCAAGCACATGTCCCATCTCTCTCGTGTGATTGACACGTCAATTCGTAGTCACTGAGTTATCTTTAGACTTGGGTTTGATTTGGGCTGGTATTGAGCCTTAGTAGTGTTGTTGTAGGCCTTGTTTGTTTGGGTCTTGTTGTCCATTTGTTTTGGGCTTTTCTTTTGTAATAAACTTTGTTTAATATAAAATACTAGTTGGCAAAAAAAAAAAACACTTGTTTCATATAATGTTATAAACACATAAATAGTTTACAAAAGTCCCTATCATGATAAGTTAAAAAAAAAAAGTAAATAAACGTGAGGAAAGGTCCTATCATGACAAGTTGACAACCACAAACATTTTTGTATTACTTACTATTAATACAAAACACCCACGCGTTTACACTCTACTGGACAATCAGTTTTAGTCAAAGTATTGTATAGTCTTCTATTATTATTTAACTATGATAAGATATACGCCTTGCGCAAAGTTAGTTTATTTGTATATATAATCAATAATTTTTTAATATATTTGATCATTTTATTTATATATATACAACTTTTTTATTGTTATTATATAAATTCTTTCCGATAGACCGGATCAATTTTTATTAAAAATTATGGAACTGAACTATAATTAATATATCATGGGTTGATCGGATTGGACATTAACCAAATTATGACACAAAAATCTTTTTTTTTCGCTGAACACATTCTTGAAAAATATAAACAGTATTGTTTCCACAGTTGAATTATTTTGACTTTTATCTTCCATATGATTTTGAAAGGTTTCCAGTTAACCATCGAATTGATACATGTCATTTTAATATTTTTAGTCGTATACTTAAGAAAAACTTACATTTTTGTAATTTAAAGTCGTTTTAAAAAAATCAAATATAACATATAAAAATATAACATATAAAAAAATATAACATATAAGGTTTTCCTCATTTTTCAATTTAAAGTTATTTCAAAAAATTCAAAATATAACTTATAAGAAAAAAAATATAATTTTTATTATATGGTTAATATGATTGTTTAATTTTTTTAATAATATAAAATTAAACAAAAATGAAGAAAAATCTAAAAATTGTAATCAAATCTTTATTATTCATAGTCATTAGTTGACATATATATATTAATCATATTAAGTAATTCTGTAGTTTTTATTTAAGAAAATAATACATGCTTCTTATATTTTGGGTTAATATAATGTTTCCTAATAATTGAATCTGAACCAATATTTTTTTTAATTGAATCTTAAGCTGCTACGTAACCTAAATTGACATTATAATTAAGTGATACTTAAGCAGTGTTTTTTTTTTAATTAATACAAACTTAATGTTACAATTTTTTAAATGATCATCGATTGATATATAGGGAATTATTATAATAATCAAGCCGACTTTATGAGCTTTCTGGAGACAAAAATCTGGAAAAAAAAATTAAAATTTCATGAACACATTAAATCAACATTTTCGTTGATCGTTGGTTATAACTTATAACCAGAGCCCAAAAAAAGTTAAGTATTGATTGTTCGTAGACTTTGGATGAAGTTTGTTTTTGTTTTTCAGCCTAAAATTAAAAAAAATAAGAGCTTTCTTGAACGAAATCCAAACATCAGAATATATAAGTTTTTCTCTTAAAATGTCTGCAAGTTTTTCTTTTGAAAAAAAAAGAAGTCTGTAAGTTGGCATTTTTTTCTTCTTACAAATGCTACTTTTTTCATCGACCATTGGCAATGGCCGACAAAAAAAATTCAACCATTAGATTAACTAAATGTTATTTTATAGAGTGGCAAAATGCTCATACAAACTTATACACAAAACCCTTATTTTCATAATTGTGTGAAACATTTGTAATTATATGAAATCAAATATATTTATATTTTTTGTCAATTATTTTTTCTTTTATTTTTTAAGTCATTACTTTCTGTAAAATACTGTTTAAAAATATTTTTTTGTAAAATTTAGTTTAATAAATTCTTAACTCAAAAAAAGATTTATAAAATAGTATATTAAAATACAAATACCAAACAAATTTGTGTTTGAAAACTAATATCTACATAAAAATCAAAAACCAAAAATTTAGAAACAAGAAACTAAAAGTCGACAACTAAAATCCAAAAAATATGCATTAGTGTACTACTTGTATTTATATGAAAATAAATTTTCTAGGATAATTTGTTTGTGCTTCAAGAAAAAAGTGTTTCAAAAAAAGAGAAGATAATTTGTTTAGTTTTTTTCACCTCCCAAAAAGAAAAAAGACCAAAAGGGATTTCACTACAATGTAAATAGACATTTATATACATATAGTTAACTAATCTATTATTAGAGTTTAGAGTTGAGTGGTGAAATTTTGGGGATGAGAATAATAATTTAAAAGAAAAAATATTACAAATTTCAAAATAAAAATTTTTAAAACAGTTTCAAAAACATTTTCTAATTTTAAAATTTTGAAAAATTGAAAAATTGAAAAAAGAAAATTCTAAAAAAAATTAATTTATTATTTATATAATTCGAAAACTATACACAAAATTTCTTATTTATTTAAATAATTATTTATATTTATAAAGCCTTGACATAAGAGTCTTTTGCCTCTTTGATGAAACATCTTTTAGTCTTTTTTTTAATAGCTCTTTTATTGAAAAAAAATAAAAATTAGTATTCGAGAGAATTGGTTTATATCAAGGGCAATTTCTTAAGGGTGTTTTTCAAAACCAACCCATATTTTCAAGTCAAATCCAAAACCAACCCTTTTTTTTTGTCCATACTATTCATCAATAAAATTTCCATACTATCCTTATGTTTTTGAATTATTCACAAAATTGCCATTTTTATTTATTTTTTTATTAATTTCGAAATTAACAAAAAATCAAATACACCCTAACCATTTCTTCTTATTTACAAAAATGCCATCATCATCAATTTTTCCAACCACCATGAACCACCATTTTTGAGCTCTAAAGCTCTAGAATTCAATTTTCAACCACTTTTTTTCTCATTATAACCCAAAAAACTTCATTTTCTCTCATCTCCTCTACATTTCCATCTAAAAAACTCTCATAACTATCATTTTCATAATCACAAACTTCATATTTTCGAGTTTCTTCATTAGTGAATCGTTAAAGATGCTTCTTTTTGCTCATATTTGGAGTTTGGACGGTTGAAAAGGTTGGAAACAAGCTTTACACATGAAAAATGTAACTATTTACATGGTTTTCGTTCTTTTTCAGATCTGTGTCGCGACGGTAGACTGTTTTGTATGTCTACGCCTCCGTGGAGACTTACGATGCAGTCTATTTGTCAACGCACGGGTTAGTTTTGCAATTGAGCAGACAAATTTTTTTTCTAACGCAGACTTCCCCAGTAGTCTCCGTCTTTACCTTTGACAACAAAAATAAAACTTTCGGTAGACTTACTAAGACGTCTACCTAAAAGAGGTTAGTTTTTCATTTGACCGAACTTTTGACTTTTCAAAATAGACTTCAACGGAAGTCTACAAAATGTAGACTGCCAACAAAGTCTATAAAAGGTCAGTTTTGCATTTGACCAAAACTTTGACTTCGTGGAATAGGTTAGTTTTGTGTTTGACCAAAAAGTTTAAAAAGCAATCAAAAATTTATTAAATTGTAGACTTCATATGCAGTCTTCTTATCTTAAAAAAAAAATGTAGACTGCGTATAAAGTCTACTTTTTTATTTTGGTCAAATGCAAAACCAACCCGTCGGATTTGAGAGTAGACTTCACAAGAAGTCTACACACCCGTAGACGTTCATTTTAATCTACTGATTTGAAGTCAAACTTGGTCAATTGCAAAACTAACCTCTTTCAAAAAAATTCAAACATGTAGACTGCATATGAAGTCTAGTTCTGAAAGTCAAATCTTGGATGAATTCTGGTCAATTGCAAAAAGTAACCTTTTTAAATTGTAGACTGAAATGAAAGTCTACATGTACAAAATTACAACTTTTATTCAACTATAGAAAGCAACCCGTAAAATGGTCAATTGCAAAAACCAACCCAAAGAGTAGACCTATTTGACAGTCTACGTCTGTAAACTGAAAAGAACGTCAACATCTTCAGAGACTAAATATTAAGTCTTCATAGAAAAATCTATAAAAATGTGAATTTGTGTATTATTCATTAAATTTTTTCTAGTTTTTTTGTTTGACAGTGTGTGTTAGTTAATCCTAATGGGTTTGAGTGATTTTGAAAATAATTTTTTTTTTATAATTATGAAGGTATAATTCATTTGATTTGACAATGTTGTTAGCTAATAATTGTAGACGTATTTCTAAGTCTTCGTTTATAGTTTTGCTAGTAAGGCTGAGCTTGTTTCAAAGCTGAAGTCGGTGACTGTGGAATATAATTTTACATTTTCAGCATATAAGACAACAAAAACTCTGTATGTGGCTAAGTGTCGTGTTCAAGGATGTGGTTGGAAACTTAGAGCGAGTGTGAAGTATGGGCCAAAGACATTTTGGGTGACAAAATATTCGAAAAAGATGAAGAATCGGAAAGGTTGAAGAATGTTCCTTGTGCATGATGGCTGTACACATGGTAAACTTCTTGAAATGACACAAGAAGATTATGATCTGGACAACAAAATTGAGAAGATGGTGCTAACCTATTCCTTACCAAACATCATTTAAAACAAATGACTCCGAATAGGAATATACTCCTCTTATGCCTGTCACGAATAATCGACAAGTACGGAACTTGATCGAGTTATCTAAGACACACTTTGTACGCCTTTGTGTATCAAGCCTGCGCCAATACACTAAAAAAATTTGGATTGACTATATGTTAAATAATAAGTGTAGACGTTTTTGTAAATCTACAAATGTAGACTGCAGTTGAAGTCTACGTCGTAAATTCTATTAAAAGTGTATTTGTGTATTATTCATCATATTTTTTCATGATTTAATTATTTTACAGTGTATGTTAGTAAAATTTTAATGGTCTTGGATGAATTTCACAATTTAATGTGTTATAATTATACACTTGATACTTATTGCAAATTGTTTTGATTAGTATTATTCTTGAAAATTTTTGGGAAAATTTTGTATAGATTTTCTTCTTCTCACATGTGTGTTAGTTATTATTTTAGCTTATGGTGGTTTTACTTGTTTGGTTGGTTAGATCTTGTGAAAAAATTGATATCTAACAAAAAATTAATAATATCATACAAGTGAAAACAACTAAAAATGAATACAATGTTTATAGATTATGCATTAAAAAATTATTTAAAAATTAATATTTTATTATGAAAGTTATTACAGAGCAATATATTAAAAATTATTCTTGAGTATGTTTGATTTTTCATAATCTTGATGCTTCAAATAAAGTCTTGGAAAAAGTACCTGCCAAATAAGATAGAGTTATGAGAAAAACATAAGATAAAAAATAAAATCATATTTTAGTAGACTTTTTATTAAGTCTACGTAAAGTTATTGTTTAGTAGACTTTAGTTGAAGTCTACACTAATGGAAAATTTTCATATTTAAAAGTGTGCATTTAGAAAATTTGAAAATACTTTGTTCTGGAAAATATTTCAAAAATGGTTTTTTGTCATCCTTGTAACAAAGCAAAAAGATAATGTATGAATCTATAAATTTAGTTCATTATAAACACAAAATATCTTATAATGAATATATGGAAAGCTTACATTTTTGGGAAGATGATTTGAAAATATTGGAAGAGAATACCTGCAAAATAAAATAAAATTTTAAAAAATAAGATAAAAATTAAAATCATATTTGAGTAAACTTCTAATGAAATTTGCTTAAAATTCAAGGCTAGTAGACTTCATTTGAAGTCTACCAGCCGTAAGTTTTAAGTAGATTTCAAATGAAGTCTACTCTATCAAAAAAAATAGATCTGAAAAATAATACATTAAAAATATGAAATAAGTTTAAATCTAAAAAACTTTTAAAAATATGATTTAATAGACAAAATAGTTATAAATTAAAGACATATTAATATGAATTTTAATATGTAACTTTATTTGAATATAAATACTAGAACACATATTTTAAATCTATAGATGTAAACCTTACATTTCTAGGAGGAGAAGAGAACAACTATGGAAGAAAATACCTGCAAAATAAGATAAAATTATTAAAAAACATAGAAAAAAAATTAAAGTCATATTTTTGTAGACTTCCAATGAAGTCTGCTTAAACTTTATGGTTTAGTAAACTTCATATGAAGTCTGCAAGCTTTAGTAAACTTCTTTAGAAGTCTACACTGTCTGATAATTTTCAGATCTGAAAAAATCTATATATTTTGAAATGTGAAAATAATTTTAAATCTGAAAATACTTTACATAATATAATTTATAAGGTAAACTAGTAGCAAATTAATGTAGAGAGCTTGATCTATAAATTTATTTGAATATAAACATGTAAATACATATTTAAAATCTATTAATCTAAAACTTACATTTTTAGAGGAGATGATGAAATCCATGAGTGATAATACCTACCAAAAAAAGATAATATTGTGAGAAATAAACATAAAATACACATTTAAAATCTATAGATCTAAAACTTACATTTTTTAAAGGAGAAGATGAAAACCATGAATCATAATATCTAAAATGACAAGAAAATATTGTGAGAAAGACTTGAGAAAATTTTAGAGAGAAAGAAGATAATGAGAGAGATTTAGAAACAATTGAGAGAATTTTAGAGAGAAGAGAGAAAGTTTTAGAGAGAAGGGAGAGAGTTTTAAGAACTTGTGCAGCCACTTTAGAGAGAGATTGAATAAATTTTGTTTATATAGGGAGACAAAAATGTAACTAGGTTAAAATTTACGATACTGTAGACTTCGTTTGAAGTCTACTAAAATTAAAATTTTGGAGTAGATCTTACTATAACATAGTAGACCTTTTTGGAAGTCTACTATAATAATTTAATTATTGTTGTTTATTCTTTATTATTTTAATAATTTTAATATATGATTTATTAAATTTATTTCTTTATTTTTTAATAGTTATAGTATATGATTTCACTTTTTTATTCTTAAGGAACTTAACTTAGTTTAAATATAATGATTTTTTGTAAAACAAATTGAAAAATATAGACTGAAAAAGACGTCTTCAGATAAATAGACTTTATTGTAGGTCTACGAAACCCTAAACCACAAATATCAAACCCTAAATGTTTTGCTTGATAATCAAAAAGTCTCATTTATACAAAATATAAACTACTAAACATTAATATGCAGATTTAAGTTAATAAAACAAAAAAAAAACAAAATCTAAAATCTAACCCTATGAAATCAACTACTAAAAGACATAACATGTTAGAACCTTTTGTTTCTAAACTATGAACATAGTCTAGCACATGATAACCAAATTAGTATATATTCTTCAAAATTGTTCGATTATATGAAATTTTAATTTATTTACTTCATATTATCCATTATATTGATGATTAATTAAAAATATCACAATAATTATTTTTATACATTTTCAAAATTAAATTAGTAGACCAAATTAGAGTGTAGACTACAAAACAAGTCTATAAAGTAGACTTCGTAGGAAGTCTATATATATGTAGACTTCTTTTATTACGTGTAGACTTCCAAAGGATAGAAACGTAAAATACATTTATGTTTTTTGTTTGGTCATAAGGGTGAAATAGTACTTTCACTACTCCTTTAGGTTGGTTTTGCATTTGACTGAAAGTGAGGTACACTTTTACATTTGACTTGAATATTTGGGTTGGTTTTAGCAAATGTCCCATTTCTTAATAGCAAACTTTTAGTTTTTGTTACCAAAAAAAGCTTATGAAGAGTAAAATGACCAAAAAAATTTCATCAAAGAGATCAAAGATTTTTTTACCCATTGATTTATAGATATGTAAATATAAATAACTATTTAAATAAATAATAAAAAGGGATTTTTTTATAGTTTCAAATTATATATTTTCAAATTTAAACTTTTTATAAGAAATTTGTTTATAAAAATTCAGAAAAAACTATTGTAAAGAATTTCTCATATATCAATCTCAATATAAAAAAACTCAATAATTAATTAACAATAAAATACAATACACGATTCGACCACTTGTGTTTCTTTTCTTCTGGAATTAGTCCATCTTAACTAGAAGTAAAAAATTAATAAACAAAACAAACAAATAATAATGAGCATTGCTGTTACAAAAATGCCAATCATGACTTTTGGCTTGCTCGTACGTTATATAAGAATTGACAAAACCGAAGACCAAGAAGAAGAAAAAAAAAGTTAAACAATGAGTTCTTCGTCTTCGTCTTCCTCTTCCTCTTCTTCTTGGTCTCGCAGTAAATTTCTTGATTCAGTATTTATGGTCGGACAAAAGGAAGTAACAAGAATCTTGATTCTGTTTCTTGGTTTGACTGCTTCATGTCTTGTTTTATACAAAACAGCTTATCCTCTGCAACGACTTAACGTCAACAATCTCAGTTCTCTTAACGCTTCTCCATCTTCACAATTGCCAAATATCAACTCATCAGAGATTTCTCAAGAAACAGTAAGTTCTTATACAAAACTCTGTTTCATCTGATCTTTAGGGTTTGAAACCTTAGTTTTTGGTCTAATTTGTTGTTGTTTGCTTCAGGCTAAACCAATGATCAGTTTCAAGGAGATTTTGGAGAATGCGTCGAATGAGAACAATACAGTGATTATAACGACACTGAATCAAGCTTGGGCAGAACCAAACTCTTTGTTCGATCTCTTCTTAGAGAGTTTTCGTATCGGACAAGGAACACAACAACTGTTGAAACATGTAGTAGTGGTTTGCTTGGATCGCAAGGCGTTTGAACGATGCTCACAACTTCATACTAACTGTTACCAAATTGAAACCTCAGAAACTGATTTCTCCGGAGAGAAAGTTTACAACACTCCTGATTATCTCAAGATGATGTGGCGCAGAATCGAGCTTCTTACACAAGTTCTCGAGATGGGTTTTAACTTCATATTTACGGTATTGATCTATGGTTTTTAACTCTTTAATCCTCTGTAATCCTTTTTTTTTTAATGAGTAGGTCAAATCATGTAGTTATAGTATTGATTTAACGGGACTTGATTTAATGGTTTTGATTTGTTTATGTAAATTTATAGGACGCAGACATAATGTGGCTTCGAGATCCATTTCCTCGGCTATATCCAGATGGAGATTTTCAAATGGCATGTGATAGATTCTTTGGAGATCCTTTCGATTCAAACAATTGGGTCAATGGTGGCTTCACATACGTGAGATCAAACAATAGAAGCGTTGAGTTTTACAAACTCTGGCACAAATCTCGTCTAGACTATCCAGAGTTACACGACCAAGATGTGTTCAATAGAATCAAGCACAAGCCTTTTATCACTGAGATTGGGATTCAAATGAGATTCTTTGATACCGTTTACTTTGGTGGGTTTTGTCAAACGAGCAGAGACATCAACTTGGTATGCACGATGCATGCAAATTGTTGCATCGGATTAGAGAAGAAGCTTCATGATCTGAATCTTGTTCTTGATGATTGGAGAAAGTATCTGTCTTTGTCGGAACATGTGCAGAACACGACTTGGAGTGCTCCTATGAAGTGTTTGGAGGATTAAGGATATGTTTAATATAGATATGGATGAAAATTGTATAAAGAATGAAGTGTCTTTAAGGACTCTAATCTAATCACATTGGTTTTCTTTCTGATTTTAGTTCTCTGAAACTTCATAAATGCTAAATTCGTTTTGAGTCGCAATTCATAAAAGTTAAATTGTTTTTAGTAGCAATTCAATTTTATATACGTGTAGGTTGGTACTAATGGCCTGATGGAGGGTGATACCAATACTGATGACAAACTTGGGCTGAGTTGGGCTAAACTCAAGTTCAGAACTGTTTGAAATCCAAAACATTGAAGGAGTTCTGCATTTTCAAATATAAGACTAGGCATGTCTTAACTGACAATATTGGAGAATTATTTAATGAAGAATAGTAAAATTCTTTGCATAATTTGGTCGGAGATATTGGGAATCTGTAACGAAGGGTAGTAAAACCCTTTACATAATCTTGGAAGGATCTTACCTTTCTGTCAGAGTTCCCTCGATATTAGAGTTATTTTTACATTAAATTTATAGAAATTTTACGACTGTTTTTCAAATTATTTGAAATTAAAAATTATCCTTTTAATGTTTCAAATTATATGGCATTGTATACTTATATCCGACTGTATACATAATATATATATATATATTTTTTGATACAATACTTATATTCGTGAATTCGCGGACAATCACCTAGTTTCAGTTATATATTGATGGCAATCATTATTTGAGTTATTTTTACATTAAATTTATAGAAAACTTTACGACTGTTTTTCAAATTATTTGAAATTAAAAATTATCCTTTTAATGTTTTAAATTATATGACATTGTATACTTATATCCGACTGTATACATAATATATATTTTCATACAATACTTATATCTGCGAATTCGCGGACAATCACCTAGTTTCAATTATATATTGATGACAATCATTTTAGATGTATTTTTAAATCATTATAAATTATTATAACGTTCTAAATATTATTATATATGGACCAACCAAAAAAAAAAAAAAACTTAAAAGGAAATGGATAATGTGTCAATTATTATGGTCCAGCCCGTATGAATATTCAAATAATTAGATTGTGACATTGTGCATACTGAGTCTCTGGTGCCTTTTTATCAATAAAAATATCCATTTAATATTTTGTCTTCTAAATCTGCCTATGACGCCACCAACTACACAACTTAATATGTCACCAAGCTAATAGAAACCTCAGAGAATAACATAAGTTATTGTGATGTGATAATACAACACAAAGATTCCAGTGGATCATCGATCGACTGCGTCAACCTGATCTTAAACTTTCTCAACACAAATATCGATCTGGGTGACTATTAAAAAAGAAGCTAAAACAAATATATGCCGGCTTGAATACGTGCCCAAAAACAAACAATATGCTTATGGAAGTTCACATGGACTTGTACATATATATAATATGAATGAGCTAAACTCAAATGCCTGGTTGTAAATGCATATGGCTAAGATTGAGGATGGGGAAGTAACATGTTCCTAACACAATATGTATGCACTGTAACAAGCAATTTGGAAATTTAAAAACTTTTATCAATGCAGAAGTAACATGTCCCACTTCTCGCATAATGTGGAAGATGCGATTAAAAAGAGATTCAGAGTGTTCCGTGGATTTGAAAAAAAATTATTTACATTTCTCCAACTCTCACCTCTTTGGTCTAGATTGCTTACATCACAAAGCAACATATAAACATCAATTTTTTTTGTTGGTGTCATGCTAAAATGTGCTTAGAAGATTAACATTTTCTTTGTCGTCAAGGTAATATAAGAAACCATTTCATTCAGTTTGAAAACTAACGAAAGTATTAAAGAAAAATCAACTATTATTCAAGATCCATAAACAATGGAATATTCTACCACCACTTGTATTAGTTTTTAGTATACAATATATTACAAACGCCTCAATATATAATGCACGTTTCTGTAACAAGTATACCAATGACGACTTTTTACCTTAGGGTGTTATTACAAGAAGCAACAAAAAACGAAGAAGAAGAAGAATAATTCCAACAAAAATATGAATTCGTCTTCCTCCTCTTCATCTTCTTCTCGCAGGAAGTTTCTGGATACAGGATTTGCGATCGGACAAAAAGAAATAATAAGAATCTTGATTCTGTTTCTTGTTTTGACGGCTTCATGTCTGTTTTTATACAAAACAGCGTATCCTCTGCAACAACTTTCTTTCAACAATCTCACCTCTCTACTCGCTTCTTCATCTCCAGAAACGGTAAGCTCTCATCAGCATTCAGATCTGATTCAAATATTTTACCCCTTAGTCTTCTGTGTATCTGTCTTATCTCATTTTTTTAACTAATAAATTTGAATCTACCTTATTTTGAACCCATTTGCACATGTGGAATCCAGTTGTTTTGATCGATATACTTGTTTAGATTTAGAGGAGCTATCATATTTGGATTATAGCCCTTGAATGTCTTTTTAACTAGTTTAGTTGATTTAGTCGGCTTCATCTGTATAGTTTCCTGTATGATTCAACGTTGCTAGTAGTGGGTGCAAAACTTTAGCACCTTATAATAAATCAAATATTGAAAGATTTTGCAACGCCTAAAAATTTTCAGTTTCATATTCTCAAAATTCTTTATGTCTTCTAAAAATAGTTGGCCATCTGCTTTACTTGTTTTTCAGATAAAACCAGATATCGCTTTAAGGAAGATTTTGGAGAATGCGTCGAATGAGAACAATACAGTGATTATAACGACACTAAATCAAGCTTGGGCAGAACCAAAATCCATATTTGATCTCTTCTTAGAGAGTTTTCGTCTTGGACAAGGAACACAAAAGCTTCTGAAACATGTGGTAGTGGTTTGTTTGGATCCCAAGGCGTTTGAACGATGCACACAACTTCATTCTAATTGCTATTACCTTAAAACCACGAACACTGATTTCTCTGGGGATAAAGCTTACAACACTCCTGATTATGTCAACATGATGTGGCGCAGAATCGAGCTGCTTATTCAAGTTCTCGAAATGGGTTTTAACTTCATATTCACGGTATCAACCTATGATCTTAACTCTTCATCCCTCTGTTGATTTTGTTCAAGATATATACAGAATCAATTGCTATAATTAGTAATATGTTGAATAAAAAAATAGCATAATGGTCAAACGGTCAGTATGCTTATACGTTGTTATTAATCTGAGCTAATCACTTAATTATATATATATAGGACACTGATGTAATGTGGCTTAGAGATCCATTTCCCCGACTATATCCAGATGGAGACTTTCAAATGGCGTGTGATAAGTATTTTGGAAACCCTACCAGTTTTGACAACTGGGCCAACGGAGGTTTCGTATACGTGAGATCAAACAATCGAAGCATCGAGTTTTACAAATTCTGGTACAAATCTCGTCAGAATTATTCATGGTTGCATGATCAAGATGTGTTCAACAGGATCAAGAACGACCCTTTTATATCTAAGATCGGCGTCAAGATTAGATTCTTTGATACGGTCTACATTTGTGGGTTTTGTGAACCTAGCAAAGACATAAACTTGGTTTGCACAATGCATGGTAATTGTTGCCTTGGTCTGGAGAAGAAGATTCATGATCTGAATCTTATTCTTGATGATTGGAGAAAGTATATGTCGTTGTCAAAGCATGTGCAGAACACGACTTGGAGTGCTCCTTTGAGGTGCCTGGAGAAATAATAATTTATTCGATGAAAACTAAGAATGTGTTTTTTGTAAGGAAAACTGTTCTACATTGTAATTTAACAACTCGTTTTTGTTATAATCTTCGAATTTTGATGCATCTTATTTGTCTGAGTCGTAGATTAATTTTTATGTGCTAGAAAATAAAATGATTTTTTTTGTTCTTTGTTGAAGGATTATGTTTAGAGTAAGACTCGGCAATCGGGTTTTGCTTCAGTTCCTTTGAGTTTTAGTTTTTTTTTGAGTTCATGAATATCAGCTTCATTTGGATATTATAAAAGTTTGGGTAAGATTTAGCTCGGGTGTAGTCGGATTCGATTAAGGTTTAGTTACAAGCCCAAGATACGATTTAACCTGAAATAATTTTGATTTTGGATATTAATTGAGTTATCGATTCCAAAATATTGATTTGTACTTGATTAAAGTCAAAATATTTCCAATAGTTTCAATAAAATTTTGTATGTGATCTCCTCAAACCATATTGTTGTCCTTCAAAATCATTTCGGGAATTCTTCCTTGAATTATATGTGACAACATCAGACATATCATAACAAACCAAATATTTAAACTTTAAACAGACAACATTGTTTAAATTTCAGAAGCAAACTTATTCATAATTGAACTTCAAAAGCAATTGTTAAACATACAAACATCATTATTGACCAAATACTTATATATATATTGAACTAAGTATTTGGATTAACTTTTTTAGAATTTGATTTAATTATTCATGTAATAAATAATTATTTTATGTACTCAATAGTATCTTAGTATATTTTAGTTACATATTAGGGATTGATAATGGGTTTGATACAAGTTCTTGTTTGAGATTTTAAAATATTTGGATTTTTTCGGATATCCATTTGGGTTTGGGTACAGTTAGGGTAAAAACTCATAATCTGAAATACCATTAAAAACAAGATCCATTTAGTATCTATGTCAGATACAGATCAGTTCATATTAACTTTTATCATGTCAGGATGTGAAGGATGGAAAGTCTCTGAGTAGTTTAGAAGGTTACCTTTTCCCCAACATTTAATATGCTTTGATGATCATGAATTCCACAGGTTGACTGTGGCTGGAGACTTTACAGGTCAAAAAACAACAGCTCAAGAAACTGACACACTAACCATGTTCGCTCAACTAAACCTATATCTTTGTTCAACTAAAACATCATTCATCTCAAGTTCTGGAAAAATACTAGATTGCCCCTAACCATGTTCAACGACTTGTTGACTTTTACTTTTATTCTCCTTGTTTGCGGTTAATTTAATGTAACGCATGAACATATATAAGCTGGCTTTTAAGACATTAATCAAGAGCACTTCAACGGCCTTCTGGTTCTGGATGTGATATACCTAATACCTAATTTCTATAACATCATTATTGTATAACATTACTTGCCTTTGACTTACGAAAACTTAATTGTTTTATTCTGTATTAAAGTATTAAACTCATTCTTATTGAGATAAAACGATGCACACGAGATTAGAAAGGAATTTGCATTAAAATAATATTCATTTGGTTGGTGGGTCATGCACCAAAGTGACCAAACAAAGCTTTTGATAATGCGTGTTTTATAATTTTTGGTCTGATATAAATCCTTTTTTAATAGGTAACTTTTTATTTGAATTATTTTCAAAACTTGGAAACGAGCGAGAAATTGCTTTCAGAAGAAAAGGAAAAGTGTAGAGAACAAAAAGAAAACAGCGATAAAAAGAAATGAAAGATACTTTTAATAATTTTAAACGCACATAATTCATGTCGTCGGTTATTTTGATAAACAATGCATTTTTGGTTATAAAGCTGAAAAGATATAGTGATTTCTTTGTTAATACAGTAGTATTGTATTATGTTTAAATCTTTTTACCGTTCTGAAGTTGTGTTTATTTACTTAAACTTTACGTTTATGCGAAAGAAAAATATGAATAATACATTCTAAGTTCGTTTTATGATTACTTAAACTATACTTTTTAGGTCAAAGCTTATCTCTTGACCAATAAGTGGAGCTGTGGAAGTTTCCAATGCTATTATCTTTTCCTTTGTTTTTCATAGAAAGCATAATGATGGAGACAGAGAACAAGTATATTTGGTGTATTTGCTTTCTGATCAGTGGAGTGGAAGTCACATTTCCAATAAAAGAAAACTCACTATTACAAAATTTACTTACTTTTTAATGTTTCAGAAATTTGGTTGTCTATAATAATTCCAAATTGAGTAAAGCAACCCCTTCTATATTATAGCAAAAAGAAGAAAGAGAAAAAGAGTAACTCACATATATCCATATGAATGCATTTTAGAAATACAGTGGATATAAAATGCTATATAATGGGCATTTCGTTTTGAATTCAGGTTCAGTTTGGTTTATTTGATTTTGAAAAAAACTTCTACTAAAACCAATCGAAATTGGTTTGTGTTTGGTTTGGTTTAGTTTGGTTTCGTCTATTGCCGTTTTAGTTGAATTGATTTGCTTTTTTAATTTTGTTTTAATTCATTTAAGAAAATGTAATTTATAAATATAAAACAAATAATCATTAATCTTTCAATAATAAAGTTCACAATAAAAATGTAAAAAGTGAACCAAATTTTTAAATCATTATCTTCAAACATAATAATATAACTATCATAAATTGTTTTTGGTTTTGACAATAGCATTTATTGTAGTTCTATTAAACATCAAGATATATCCCATAAGTCCACCGTTAGTTGGAATCGCAGTACAACGAACCACTAAAAAGTAAGTAGTAGTAATTAGCCGTGGAAATAATAGTAGTTGTAATAGTAGTAGTTTTTAGTTTACAAAAAAATAATAATAATAGTAGTTGTAACTAATTTGCTATAGAAAAAAACTTGAATAGCTATGTGCCAAAAACATTTACCACCATGGTGTTTTTTTCTTCTTTTTGTTCGTCTACCTCTATGAATCTATGAGATGTTGAACATAGGAAATAAATCATGATTTAGTAGATGACGACGTCAAACAACAGTTACGCAGCATACGTGTTGTGAAAGAGTACATTATCTAATAACAAACTCAACAAGTCCAACTGTAATCAACAATAAATGTCATTTAACATGTTTCTAAGAATATTTCAACAAACTCGCATACAATTGGATGAGGTTCTAGAAGCTCTTCCTATCATTTTCACTTTCTTTTATGTTTTACAAATAATATGCAAAATAATAATTTGGAAAAAGCTATTTTATAAAGTTCCATGGATTAAAGTTTTACGACATAAAAATTGAAAACAAAGAAAATTCAATATTATTATGGCGAAAAATTCAAAATTCTTTAATGATAATATGTTTGATACCAATAAAAACCAAGTAGCAATAGAACAACAAAGCCGTCTTAGCTCAGTGGTAGAGCGCGTGACTTTTAATCCCGTGGCCGTGGGTTCGATCCCCACAGACGGCGTCCCTCTCTTTATTTTTCTCAATTTTTGTAACCATATGTAAATAGACTCAGCCAGTAAAATAAAAAAAAGATTTGTTTTCCTTTCTTTTTACTTTTGATCGTGTGCGATGACGACAGCAAGAATCTCATATACATACATGAAATTAACACAATGGCCAGGGGTAAAATAGTCAAAATTAGGTGCGTGATTTAGTTGACAAATTGCTTTCTCCACCTTCCTTCCTCCATCTCTCAAAAAGAAAACCAAACCCTCCATTATTATTATTTCTTCGTCTCTACATAAGAAGAAGGATCCAACAAAATGGTTCTCTGAGATTTCAATCAAAATCCATTCTCTCCGTCATGGCGCCGAGTAGACGGGATTTACAGCTTACTCCCCTCTCCGGAGACACTGCTGCGGAGATCGGTGCCATGGAGGAAGTTCGTCTCCTCGATTCCTATGACGACGACGACAACGACGATTCTCTGAGTAAGATCGAGGAAGGAAGCGGCGGTTCCGGTTTACGGAAGATTCAAGTGGGAATAACCGGTATGACTTGCGCCGCTTGTTCTAATTCCGTCGAAGGTGCTTTGATGAGCGTTAACGGCGTCTTCAAAGCCTCCGTCGCTTTATTACAGAACAGAGCCGATGTCCTCTTCGACCCTAACTTAGTCAAGGTTTTGTTTTTTTTTTTAAATATAATTTTTCTTTCCTTTTTTTAATTCTATTGTCTGAAAAATCCTTAAGCTGTGTTCTTGCTGGATTGAAGCTTTTTTTTTTTTTTTTAATAATTGTTTCCAAATTTAGATCTTGGATTAAAGATTTGATCTTTATAGGAAGAGGACATTAAAGAGGCTATAGAGGACGCTGGATTTGAAGCCGAGATTTTGGCTGAGCCTGTTACTTCTGGGACCAAGACGCAAGCTACTTTGGTGGGTCAGTTCACTATTGGAGGCATGACTTGTGCTGCTTGTGTTAACTCTGTTGAAGGTATTCTAAGAGATCTCCCTGGAGTGAAACGAGCTGTTGTGGCTTTAGCTACTTCGTTGGGAGAAGTTGAGTATGATCCTAACGTGATCAGTAAAGATGATATTGTGACTGCGATTGAAGATGCTGGCTTTGAGGGTTCTCTTGTGCAGAGTAATCAGCAGGATAAGCTCCTTTTGAGGGTTGATGGTGTGTTGAACGAGCTTGATGCTCAGGTTCTTGAAGGTATACTTACTAGATTGAATGGGGTTAGGCAGTTTCGTCTTGACAGGATAACGGGGGAGCTTGAGGTTGTGTTTGATCCTGAGGTTGTGAGTTCGAGATCTTTGGTTGATGGGATTGAAGGAGAAGGGTATGGGAAGTTCAAGTTGCGTGTCATGAGTCCTTACGAGAGGCTGACTTCTAAAGATACTGGAGAGGCCTCAAACATGTTTCGTCGTTTTATCTCAAGTCTTTCTCTCAGTGTGAGTAAACTTATCTGCTTCTCATCCTTTATGGAATGCACACACACTCATTTTGATTCTTTTGAATGCAGATTCCACTCTTCTTCATTCAAGTGATCTGCCCCCACATTGCTCTTTTTGACACCGTGCTGGTATGGAGATGTGGACCCTTCATGGTTGGTGATTGGTTGAAGTGGGCCTTGGTAAGTGTGATTCAGTTTGTTATTGGCAAGCGTTTCTATGTTGCTGCATGGAGAGCTCTTCGAAATGGTTCAACTAACATGGATGTGCTGGTCGCTCTGGGCACGTCTGCGTCTTACTTCTACTCTGTTGGGGCTCTTTTATATGGGGCAGTCACTGGGTTTTGGTCACCAACTTACTTTGATGCAAGTGCTATGTTGATAACATTTGTCTTGCTGGGTAAATATTTGGAATCTCTTGCAAAGGGGAAAACCTCAGATGCTATGAAGAAACTAGTACAACTTACTCCAGCAACAGCGATTCTAATCGAAGGCAAAGGTAGTTTATCATTGAATTTCTCCTTAACAACATCAACTATTCAGCCTTTTTTTGAGGCTCAGTTCTTTCGTTTTGTAGGAGAAAGAGAGATAGATGCATTACTGATCCATCCTGGTGATTCATTAAAAGTTCTACCTGGTGGGAAGATCCCTGCAGATGGTGTTGTGGTGTGGGGTTCAAGTTACGTCAACGAAAGTATGGTGACTGGTGAATCTGTTCCTGTATCTAAAGAGGTTGATTCACCAGTGATCGGTGGTACCATCAATATGCATGGTGTTCTTCACATCAAAGCTACAAAAGTGGGATCTGATGCAGTTCTGAGCCAGATTATTAGTTTGGTGGAGACAGCCCAAATGTCCAAAGCTCCTATCCAGAAATTTGCAGACTATGTAAGTAGACTATATAAACATGTCACAAATGTGATATAATCTTTAGCATGTGAATAAATGTATCCTCATTTTTTCAGGTTGCGAGTATATTTGTTCCGGTGGTGATCACTTTGGCATTGTTCACTTTAGTAGGCTGGTGAGATCTTGTTCCTTAGCTGATGGAAGACATGTGGGATTAGTTTATTCTCATTTGCTTGAATCAAATGATAAGTGTAGGTCAATTGGTGGAGCTGTTGGAGCTTACCCAGACGAATGGCTACCCCAAAACGGAACTCACTTTGTTTTCTCGCTTATGTTCTCAATATCCGTTGTGGTAATTGCTTGCCCTTGTGCACTCGGCTTGGCAACACCGACCGCTGTCATGGTGGCAACAGGAGTTGGAGCAACCAATGGTGTATTGATCAAAGGAGGTGATGCATTGGAGAAAGCTCACAAAGTGAAATATGTAATTTTCGACAAGACAGGCACCTTAACGCAAGGGAAAGCTACCGTGACAACCGCTAAAGTCTTCTCGGAGATGGACCGTGGAGAGTTCCTCACACTTGTTGCTTCCGCTGAGGTAAGCTGAATCCTCTTCCCTTAGCTTCTTACATTGTTAGTGAGGTAACTAAAGATATTCATAGCATCTTTCACTTTCCATAGGCTAGTAGTGAACACCCGTTGGCAAAAGCTATAGTTGAGTACGCTCGTCATTTCCACTTCTTTGATGAATCTGCCGAGGACGGCGACACAAGTAACAAAGTCTCTCAAAACGCTGGATGGTTACTGGACACATCAGACTTCTCTGCCCTTCCTGGGAAAGGCATTCAGTGCTTAGTAGACAACAAGCTGATTCTGGTTTGAGTTTAAAACTCCATAACATGTTTATATCAACTTCTTGCTTCTGGTCCTGTTCTCGCAACTGTAATAAAGTTTTTTTATCTTTCTCATTGATCAGGTGGGAAACCGTAAACTTATGTCAGAAAACTCCATAACCATCCCAGACCACGTCGAGAAGTTTGTTGAGGAGCTTGAAGAAAGCGCAAAGACAGGAGTCATTGTAGCCTATAGCGGCCAATTAGTAGGGGTGATGGGAGTAGCTGATCCGCTAAAGCGAGAAGCTGCTGTAGTCGTGGAAGGTCTCCTTAGAATGGGGGTTCGACCCATTATGGTTACAGGTGATAACTGGAGAACAGCAAGAGCAGTCGCCAAAGAGGTAAAAGAAATTCATTGTGTTTGGTTTGGTTTGGTTTGGTTATTCTGGTTAATTACATTACGGTTCGGTTCTGCACGAGTGCAGGTTGGTATCGAAGACGTGAGAGCGGAAGTAATGCCAGCAGGAAAAGCTGAAGTGATCCGTTCACTGCAAAAAGACGGAAGCACGGTGGCGATGGTTGGAGATGGAATCAATGACTCGCCGGCTCTAGCCGCTGCAGACGTGGGAATGGCCATTGGTGCAGGGACCGATGTAGCAATAGAAGCAGCTGATTACGTTCTGATGAGAAACAACTTAGAAGATGTTATTACAGCCATCGATCTCTCTCGCAAAACCTTAACACGAATCAGGTTGAACTACGTTTTCGCCATGGCTTACAACGTGGTGTCGATACCGATAGCAGCAGGAGTGTTCTTCCCGGTCCTGAGGGTGCAACTGCCGCCGTGGGCCGCAGGAGCGTGCATGGCACTCTCTTCGGTGAGTGTTGTTTGCTCGTCTTTGCTTCTTAGAAGATACAAGAAGCCGAGACTTACCACTATTTTGGAGATCACCAAGGAGTAAAAGTCTTTTTCTTTTTTTTTTTCTTTCTTAATTTGAGTGATTTACTTTTGTTTTGGTTTGTTGTTTGTAATCATGTAACGACGATAAAAATGGGTCTTGCGATGTTTCTCGGCCTTCGTTGTAAAAAATGGCGTCCTTTCTTGTGATCGATTGATGTACAATGGCAAATTAGTTAATTTTTATTTCTCCTACAAAACGGTTAAGTTTATCGGTCTTCGTTGTTAAAATTGGTTTATATAGCCAAATGTGGGTTTTAAGTGAAAAAAAAGTCTGAAGCTAAAAGATGATTTGGACAAAAACTTTTTCTTTTTGATAAACGATTTGGACAAAATTTTAACCAAAAATTCAGTATAAAAATCTTTCAATATATAATCATTTTGAAAAATCTTAATGTGAGACTTTTGATAGTTTTAGTAATCTATAATCATTTTGAAAAATCAATACAAATTTCTAAATTAAAATAACATGTATTTTATATGGTATATAGTTTAATTTACACAATATTATATATATATATATATATACATATATTTTAACCTGAAAATTTTATGATCATTTGTATCTTGTATAACAAAAAGTTAAACCACTGATTAAAAAAATTCAATTTGAGATTTTCTTTTATTTTTAGTAATTTATAGTCGTTTAAAAAATTTAAAAATATAACATGTATGGAAAAATATAAATTCTTTATGGAAGTCTTCTTGAGAAATCGTTTGAGTCAAATAGTAAATACAAGGTTTAGAAGTCTTCTAGTACATTTTATGTTAGAAAACTTTTCAAGAAGTCTTCTGAACCAAAAATATTTAACTTGATTGAAATTTTTATCTCGTTATATAAAGAAAATCCATACGTTCTCTCTTTTCATATAAAATGGCTGCAACAAAAAAATAATGTTTTCCACTATAAAACTACACAACCTCTCTTCAATCTCTTTGAATTTGAAAACACCAAGCTTTATATCAATTTTTCATATTTTTATCTCATGTTTTTTCGCAGTACTTTATCTTATTTTTGCATGTTTTTAATTTTATGGTTCATCTTCCACCCCTTTAAAGGTAGATCTATAAATTTTAGATATGTATTCTTGTGTTTTTATATGTTAGATGTAAAAAAAAACTATAGATTGAACCTAATATGATTGTTTTATTTATTATTTAAACAAAAAATATGTTTGAAATGTTTCTCTCTTTTGAAGCCATTTTAATGTTTTGAATATCCATGTTTTTCAGATCTGAATCGGACTTCATTAGTAGATTTCTCCAAAATTCTTCTTCACTTCTAGAGAAATGTTCTTGGGAAATCTTTTGTGACGAATAGTAAAAATAGGGTTTAGAAGATTCTTTGAACGTCTTCTAGTGCATTTTATGTTAGAAGACTTTCCAAGAAGTCTTCCGAACCGAAAATATTTAACCTAATAGAAATATTTTCAATATAAAGAAAATTTACTCATTCTCTATTTTTTTCTCAAATGGGTGCAACAAAAATATAATGTTTCATATTCGTTTTACTACTTTATCTTGTTTTACATGTTTTCTATTTCATGGTTTTTATCTTCTACTCCTTTAAAAGTATCTACAAATTTGGACATATTTCTGTGTTTTTATGTTTTTGTAATTGTTTTTTTTTCTTATTTAAGTTTAAAATTTTTATTTTTTGAAAATTTTCTTTGCATGAAATCATTTTAAACATTTTTAGATATGCAGTTTTTAAAGATATGAAGATCATATATCAGACTTCATATAAGACTTCTCGAAATACTTCACGAGCAGACTTCTCAAGTAGACTTCTCGGAAGACTTCACACAAATTAAACGAAATACTAAAATTTAAGCAGAAAACTCAAGTTCTCTTTTATGGTTATAAGACTCTTGTTCTGATAGTTTATATAGTATTGTAAATAATATATTCATTTTATCTCTAATATATTAAAACAATATTTTAATGCGTGTTTCATTTATTCATGTTCTTGTGATCATAAAGTATTGTCTTCACTGTAAATCTTTTGTTAAGATTATGGTTGTGAAAAATTAAAAAAGAGCCTTATAATAATACAAGAGTTGACACAAGTTCAACATAACAATAAGTTCATAACTCAATAATATAAGTTTCAAAACATAACAAACATAAAAATATGTTTGTAACACAATGATATAAGTTCCAAAACATAACAACCATAAAATAAGTTCATAACACTAAATATGTATAGATATATGACTTCGAAGTTACTTAAATCTCATGAAAACTAAAAAGTATATCTTATGATCTAAGAATACACATTACACCACATGACTTGATATTCTTGAAATTACTTAATATTTTTTAAAGTTTAAAAATATATCTTGTAGTTATTTAACACTCTTGAAAATACAATTTTTCCAAAAAAACTAACGGAGAAAATATTTTTGAAAAAATTCTTCTCTCAGTAGGTAGAAACATTAATAAACATGAATGTTTGTAGCCTCATAATTATAAACCAATTAAGTTATGAATTTCATTCATGAACCCTAATTTTGACTAATACAATTGAAATAACAATAGAATTTTAAAATTCATTTTAAATTATAAGAAACGTAAGTTTATTTAAAATATAACACAGAAAGAAGTCTTCTTTTGCAGTTGGAAATTTACGAAGAAAAAATCTTTCTTTGTAAATCTGTGAAGGAAGAGTCTTTCTTTTTAAATATTAACTTACATTTTTCTGAATTTTTTTTCGAAAATACAAGAGAAAATTTGTATAGAAGTCTTCTCTAATAATCAAGTTAATTTTTCAATTGACCAAAATTTTCAGATATTTGACTTTTTCAAAGAAGATTTTCGTAGAAGTCTTCTTACGAACACATGAAGTCTTCAAAATGTCGCAAGAAGTCTTCATAGGTTAGTTTTGCACTTGACCATGTTTAACTTTTTGAGAGAAGATTTTTATAGAACTCTTACAAGAATCCATGAATAAAACAAAAGAAGACCGCCAAAAGACTTCTTAAGAAGTCTTCTAATTAATATTAAATGTTCAATTCTTTATGGTCAATTGCAATATTAATATATGCAGACTTCTTGCGACACATTGAAGATTTCATGTGACGGTATTAAGACTTCTATAGAAGTCTTTCCCGAAAAAATTTATACAGCAGTTTTTTTGAAAAGTTAAAAATCTATAAAACTTCATTCAGTTGGGAAACTAATATGCTGATTAAAAAAACTTCTACTTTTTTTGGTTATAAAGAAAAGTTAGAAGACTTTCTACAAAAACACACAAAATAGTCAATTACAAAACTAACATACCATGACCAGAAAAGTTATAATATATTTTGATCGCATCAACCATCATCATGAATAAACCAACGTGATCTAACACATAAAACAATTTTATTCAATCATGAATTTATAATAGTTGATCAATGATAATATACTATTACATTCATCTGATATGTTATTCTCAATTTATAAATTAAATTAATTTGATATATAAAGATATATCATTGTGTCTTCAAGCAACCATCATAAGCATTGGTCGACTTTCCACACGCATTACTGCATTCAATTACTGGCTTATTTCCATTGACCGTAGTAAATAATCTCATCTTGTCGTGATGTTCCATGAATATCCTTAAATTTCACGTTGCTAATCGCCACTGTTAATGATTCCTATTAAGTAAAAAATAAAATAAAAACTAAATTCCACTTAAAGGTTTTACATTTTACAGAGAGAAAAGAATTTACATCTACGTCGATTTGTCCCTTGCCTATATAGTGTTGAATGATTATAATTGGATTTTTGGTTTCAGTGAGCGTGATATCTTTGAAAACTATATTCCTTACATATCCTTTTCCATTCTAAACATTAAATTAAATACAAATAAGTAAAACAAATCCTATCATTATTATAACACTTCATTTAATTATTATATGGACAAATATAATTAAAATTATCCATCTGTTGTACAAAAAAAAGGAGAAATATATAATTAAAGATTTATTATCGGTCATGTCTTAATTCTCGCTCCATTGTTCATCTTATTGAAAGTGCAGTTGGTCACTTGGACGTTCTCAACTATAGATTCTTCTCCATCTTTTCCTAAACTTCCCACACTATATATAATCATTAACGTAAAGATTATATATAGATGACAAATAATGATTTAAAATATAAAGATTTGATAACATACAAATGTTAATAAAATTATATGAGTAGGAAGCCTTAATTAATAATTCTCCATATTAAAATATACTATATATCTATGTCAATATCATTTAAATTTAATTATATAACATATAAAATAAATTAAATGATTATTTTTATTTATTTAGCAATAAACATTATTCAAAAATAAACAAGAGGGATTATTTTGATTTATGTGATTACTCCAATTTTATTATATACATAATATAGTTACTTCCTTCTTAATTATTCAATATATTTATAATTTTATAATATGTAATGAACACAAAATAAATAATAATATGTAAAAGTAATTTGTATATATAATATTCATTATGCGTCTTCATCCCTTGCAAGGCGCGTATCTTCACATAGTCATGATATTATTAGATAACCTATCTTGTTGTATTGATAGTCCAGGGTGGGAATCATAAGTCCATGATGCCATATTTATTTTATTTTGGAGATATCTATTTTATTTTAAAAGTTAAAAATTAATTTTTTATACCAACAAAAGGCAAAAATCATCATTTTATTTTGCATATAAGTTCCCATTATATGTGAAAATTTAAGAATAAAAAGTGTTTATGAAATATAATCTTGATATAAATATGTAAATAAATATAAAGAATTTTAGTTTTAAGTTTAATATATTATTAATTGTCTTTTTTTCTTTTCTTCACTGTCATATTTATTGCTTATTTTATTTAAAATTAAGAAAATATTTTATGAATTTTTTAAATTTATTTAAATAAAAAAAACCTAAGTTTTGTTGACCAAAACCATTTTAATCCCATCATTAGTCACCTATACAATCATATGGAAGTAAACCTCCGGAGAATGAATGTGTGTTTCATTCTAAAAATATTACTCATGGTCATGTTTGCGAGTTATTTACACTTGTCTTTCGATTTTAGTTTCCTTTTTCTTCATCTGGTTTTATAATTTTCTACACACCAAAAATTAGAATGCTTGATCGTATCAACCATCATCATGAATAAACCAACATGATCTAACACATAAAACATTTTATTCAATCATGAATACATAATAGTTGATAAATGATAATATAATATTACATTCATCTGATAAATTATTCCCAATTTATAAATACAATTATTTGATATAAAAAGATATACTATTGTGTCTTCAAGCAACCATCATAAGCATTGGTCGAATTTCCATATGCGTTACTGCATTCAACTATTGGCTTATTTCCATCCACCGTAGTAATATTAATTCTATCTAGAACAATATCTTTACAATATGTGACTTCGCTGCAATCTATCTTTATAATCTCATCTTGTCCTGACGTTCCATGAAAATCCGTGAATGTCACGTTGCTAATCGCCACTGCTGATGATTCCTTTTAAGAAGATATACAAAAAATATAAATAATAAATAGAAATAACCTAAAGTCTGCTTAGAAGCTTTATACTTTACTGAATGAAAGAAAATAATTTACCTCTACGTCAATACGTCCCTTGTCTATATACTGTTGATCGATTATAATTGGATTTTTGGTTTCAGTGAGCGTGATATCCATGAAAACTATATTCCTTGCATATCCTTTTCCATTCTAAACAATAAAATTAAATACAAATAAGTAAAACAAATCTTATCATTATTATAACAATTCATTTAATTCTTATATAAACAAATATAGTTAAAGATTTATTACCGGCCATGTCTTAATTCTCGCTCCATTGTTCGTCTCATTGAAAGTGCAGTTGGTCACTTGGACGTTCTCAACTATAGATTCTTCTCCATCTTTTCCTAAGCTTCCCACACTATATATAATCATTAACATAAAGAAAATATTTTGTTATAAAAATTAAAAATTAGTATCTATTTGATGGCATTAACAAAATCACATACAAGTTGAAAAAAGAAACTAATCAAGGATATACCTTATTCCATGTCCAGGACCACATTGCATCCTTGTGATGTTGATATTTATACTTCCACTGTTTAAAGCTACACAATCATCTCCTGCAATGTTTTAACATAATGAAATACAAAGAACCATATTATACCATTTGAAATTGGAAATTTAGTGATTCCAAAAGGAGAGATATCTAACTACGTACCAGTTCCAACGATAGTGTCATATATTTCTACATCAGTTGATGTTGAAATATCAATTCCATCGGTGTTAGGACTATCACCAGGCGCAATAAGTTTTATTTGCGTAATTTTCACTTGTGTGCAATTGTGGATTGAGATATGGTTTCTCGGGCTATCGAGTGAGGCTATTCCATTTATTTCAAGATTATTGCATCCTTCAAAATACAATTGCTACAATAAAAAGAGAACCTTTCGATATGAGATTTTAGTAGCAGAATTTAAAGTCAATTTAATAGAGAACAACTATATGTACTCACAGTAGGGCGTTTAGAAGCTGGCATATTGGCCTGGATTGAATGAATATGAGAAAAAAAAACATTAGACCCACATTTTCTGATTATAAATACAGCTAAACATTTTTTTTCTTTTAATATATAAAAAATATTTCACCTCCCAGAAAGATGAACCACGTCCATTGATTGTTCCTGAACCAAGGACCGTTAGACCGATGATTTTATTAAAACTGACCCATTCGTATGACTTAAAGTCTGACCATGCTGCTTTGTTAATAGGGGCGACAATCTTTCCTTCCAACTGTAAATTTGATCACAAATACATTCCCAATGAACACATAATATTTTGAATAAATAAGTTTTCAAATGGATCTTAAAATTATAAGTCTTTCAGTATTACCTGAACTTGTACAGATGGAGAGTTACAAGGACCTTGAAACACTAGAGGTTGTAGTAAAAATGTATTATCTGAAGGAATAAGGAGGGTTTTATTACTCCCACCACTACTGCACATAGCTTTCCATGCTTCTACAAACGCCTTTTTCCAGAAAAAAAAACAAATTTATACGAATTAGTGGATAAATAACTAAATATTTGTAAAACACTTATGATCTACTTGTAGGAACAAGTAACATAGAAATTAAATAGTAAATATATGGCTTGGTTATTATGTTTTTTGGTTTGACTACAAAAAGTTTTTATACAAGAAAACTGTTATAGAGAAACATGGTGCCAATCATGCTGGGGAATCATGGCACATCCATTTAATGAATAGAATTGCGATTCGGAAATTTTTTGTTTGGCTTTTAACTACAAATTATTTCATATCTTAATTTTTAACTTTATAATTATAATATTATTTCTGGATAATAACACAATATATATAAGAATTATCATTTTTAAAGAATGTTTTTATTTTTGACAATTTTATTGTATTAGTTCATAACCAATTATCTAATATAACATATAAATTAATATTATTAATACAAATTTCGTTTTTAATTATAAAAATTCATTAAAGGTCAACAACATTAACTAGTTTAACAATTTTAAGATGACAGGTTAACTACAAAAAATCACTTCACAAATAATAAGTATAGATTTCAAAATTGTTCATACTGCAAGAAAATATATCATTATTTCAGTTTCATCATTTTGTTTTGTAAAATATACATGATTCTAAACTTCATAAGCTTCTCTTGATACAGCTCAAAATGATGAGTTGTGTTATAATTTTTTTTTTTTTAAATAGAATATACTATAATGGAAAAATCGAGATAATACCTCTGAATCATCGGTAGTACCATCTCCCTTAGCACCAAATTTAAGAACATCATAGACTTGGCCATTTAAAAATCCAAAATTGACTGCCGTCACCACGAACACAACACGTACTATGATTTCCTAGAACATCCAAAAACAAGGTCAGATGGAAATAAAAATATTAAATAAAAGAGAAACTATATATATTTGACATCATATGTACCATTATGTGAGGATGATAAGATGATTTCATTATCAAAAGAAAAAAATGTTGATATCAGATGATTGATTGTAAGTTATTGTGTCTATGTATGTGTTGTTTATGACATATTTATATACTTACAAATCATAGATGTAGTTCTGAAAATCGCATATAGGGGATGTACTTAATCCAATTAGATGATTATTCTTAGAAGTAAATCTTTTCAAAAATTTAAGAAATATATTCCTTCAAAATAATCAAGAATATAAGTTGCAAGCTAGATAAAAATACATAAACAGAAAAAATAAAATGCATAGAAAAATTCAAAAGTAGAATTATATTGGATGTATATTACAATCAGAATGCATTAACCTAATGATATTTTACAATCATTATTTATATGAAACTTAATGGAGACTGACATCGAAAATATACACATTTATATTTTAATAATTTTTACACTTTAATATATAGATTATTATTTAAGATAAAAGAAAAAAATTGAAATTATATGATAGCCCATTTTATTCTTATACTGACTTTACTTTCTAGAAAAAATTTTGAAAGATAATATTAAAAATTATCTTTTTGATTTTTAGTAATAAAAGCAAAGATTTATTATTCATAAGAAAATATGGGATAACTCAGAAATGATCTTGACCATAACGAATAAAAATTTAATCCACTGAAGAGTAAAGAAGGATAAATGTTTTTTTATACTGGTCAAAAAGTTAATTACATCATTATATTATTTTAATTTTTATATTTTATGAAGATCAACTACTTGTAAATATGCGATATTGACGAATAAATTCACGAACCACGATTTCATGATGTAATTTTCTTTGTAACACTCAGATCGATGGACGGTTTTGCATGTATAACATTTTTGATGAACATGATTTCTTCATAGCACACAAAAATTACAAACGGTTTTACCTATAAAACTCTAAAACTTTCGATATGTTTTGTATCCTACAATATTTTAAAATTTTGCATTTTCTGGAAATCGAACCCCAAACATATCATAAAAACATTTAAAATTTGATCACTAGGTTACACTACTTCGGAAAGAAAATGTATTTTGAAGAAAATAATCTGGCCAGACGGGATCACCGGATATGACATAAGATATATTCTGATTCTCAATCTATTAAAACATTACTATTGTTAGATAATGAAGACAGTACCTTATAATATCAATTAATGTGAAAAAATTACAAATTGGTAAAGAGCAAGATTAACTAGTGCTACCAAATTACACTTACAAAACTTACCTCTCTAAGAATACAAAAACTTGGAATCAGCCATATCACACTTTTCTTAACAACCCCACCAAAATGAGACATTGTGTATGAAATCTCTCTAGCATGTGTTCACAATACAATCTTCTCCAAAGAAATGTCTTACATTATTTGAGATCATCCACAACTCTAAGAAAGAATGGCTCCACAGAAGGGGCATCTACTACGATCTTTCTCTGCCCGATGATAATGCACGATGTATTTAAAATGCCAGAAGCATTAAGTTTCAAACCTGAATATTTATGTGCAATAAAATTGCAGAGATCGTTATATGTGCTAAATCAATATGAAAGTATATGCTATAGTCGTCTCAGTGAGCATTTGTCAAAATAAAGATACTTAAATTTCCATATATGCCCTTGTGTTCCCATAAAGAAAACAACATTAGGATTTGTGATAATCGCGATATACGTTGATAATCGCGGTAGACGTCGACAATCTTAACATTATTGAAACTTAAAGAGAAATATAAAAGACATCAGATTATTTAAACTGAGCATTCACGATGAAAGATCTCAGGCATACACAATATTTTCTATGTTTACAAATCGAGCATTCTCAAAAAGTATATTTTTTACATCACTCTACATACACCAAAAGAAAACTGAAACATTTTAATATGGATAAAGAAACTTCTCTTAGCAACATGATGGTCGTTAGATCACTTATATCGAAAATGATATTTTTCGACCATCTAAAGAAAACAAAAAATATTTGGTTACCTATTTTGAAACAGACTTGTATGCCTTTTTTTGCAGTTTCTTTTTCTTTTCTATTCCAAAATGTCATTCGAGCAGTTTGTTGTAAAAAAATAAAAAAAAATATTTAAATTTCGCGAGTGACATTTGGAATAGGAAAGAAAAAGAGAACAACACGACTCCAAATTCGAAAATGGCCCAATAATCTAAATTTGGCCTCTGGATCTAAAAATGTTAAAAGGCTTACCAGAACTAAATAATAACAATACCAGCTCGCAATTAAATTACATTTATGATCGAAGTAAGAATAAACTTTCCAATTTGGTTTCCCTTAAACCCCCTTGGCGCCGATAACTAGGGCTTTTCATCTTCTCTCCGGCCACACTTCAGCGAGCCTCGGAGACGGTCATCAGATTCGTATGAAACCATGTATTTGGTTTCTCGGACGTTGACAAGAGCTCTCTGCTCCTCACTTCACCACTCGAGAGCTGCCAAACTCCCTACTCGAAAACGGGCGATCTCTCACCAAATCCGCTTATACACAGCCATCCGCGCGGCGGAATCATCGGAGGATGTTACGGCGGAGAAAGAGTTGGCTCGGCCGACGGTGATTGAGTACAAACCGGAAATAGCGAAACAGGTTAACCTAACCGGGTTCGTGGATCAACCGGTTCAATTTAAGTGTTACTCCGACGGAAAGTCCTGGGCTGGGACGGTTATCTCTCAACGCTCCGGTTTAAAATCATCTGATTTCTGGTATTTTATTTATTATTTTTTTTTTTTTGTGAGTGTTGATGAATCGAAGTTGAGATTTTTATTTTATTTATTTGCAGGATTCCGATTATATTCGAAGGTGAATTAGCTAAAATAGCAGCTCACCATGTAAAGAAAGATGATCGGATTCATATCTCCGGGAAGCTCTTTATAGATTCACCTCCTGCCAATGTCACCTATCCTCAATCCAATGTCCAGGTGAATTTTCAAAAGAAAAAACAAGAACTTGAGTCTAGATTCTTTAGTCTCCTTTGTCATCCCTTTTATATGTATAGTTGCTTGGTTTCATAATAATAACGTATGAAGGTTGTTTCTTTATAACAGATTATGGTTCAGAATCTCAACTTCGTAGAGGGTGCGATCCCACCACCCCAAGTAGAAGAAATGAGCTTCCCACCATCTGTTATAGAACAACTCAGCACCAAGAAACAGACTTGTATGCCTTTTGTTCTTTTTATGATGTTGTTTTATGTTCAGTACCTGTTTTCTTAAACTTATTAAAGTGGTGGTGGGTCCTGAACAAGTCAAGCTTTTCGATACAATGTTCGAGTTAACAGGTTTGATTATATTGTGTTTTTTTTGTTTTCAGCAAGAACAATGAAGGTTCAAGTCATGGTTGAAGAAAGCTCTGATGATTTGAAGCATCTACTTGAAAATCCTAAAGAGTTGTTGGATTTGGTAAACGCAACTGAGGCAGAAGAAATCAGCATCCCATTGCCTGAAATAGAAGAACTCAGCACCAAGAAGCAGCCTGGTATGTCTTTATGACGTTTTGTTATACTTAACGTTACTTCTTTGTTACTTTCAACTTGTAGATAGATACTGATCGACTCTCTTGTGAGCTACGTTTGTTTTTTCTTATACATTGTTTTTTATTGTATGTTCAACTAACAGTTTGATTCTTTTTTTTCAGCAAGATCTAAGAAGGTTATAGTCTTGGATGAAGGGACCTCTAATCCTTGGAATCATCTACTTGAAAATCCTAAAGAGTGGTTGGACTATCGTGGGAGTAAAGCCAGCGGATTGGTAAACACACTTGATTTGGATTCATTTCTGCCTCAGTCATGATATTCGATAAGATCTTTTCGTTTATTGATATTCTTCTGTGCAGGTGAAACCTAAACATCCTGACTTTAAGGGCAAGGTTGGTGGTGGTCTTTCTCTGTGGCTTAACGATGCTCCGGATTGGGTTTTACAAAAACTCAATGAGCTTGAGTTTGATGTTTTTCTCCCTAAAGGAAAATTGAAACAACTTAAAGGTAAGTTTCCAAAATGGAAACTAGTAGTCAGGTATGTGGCATTTTGTTACGATCTCGTTCTCCTCAAACGATCTGTCCTGCAATGTAGGTGAGGAATTTTGGAAGGACTTGGTTCAGAACCCCGATAAATGGTATGACAACAGATCAAGAAAGGTAACATATATGAAGACACTAGTCTCTGCACATATCCCCCTCATGTTTATTTTTCAGACCTTTCCCGGTAACGTTTTTAAAACTACGTGTAGACAAACATGAAAGCCCCTGACTTCAAGCATAAAGAGAGTGGTGAGGCACTGTGGATGACTGACTCTCCTACTTGGGTATTGTCAAAATTGCCGCCTCTAAAGAAGAATCAAGAACAACCTCTCATGCCTAATACTATCTCAACGCCAACATCCAAACAAGTTAAAAGTAAACTTCTCCTTTTTATCAAGTCTTAGGCAGCTATGTAACATGTTGTTACTGTCTCGTTTTACTATAACGACATTGTCTTGAGATGCAGGAGAGGAATCTTGGAAGGACTTGGTTCAGAACCCTGATAAATGGTATGACAACAGATCAAGAAAGGTAACATATTTGAAGACACTAGTCTCTAATGTTCATTTTGACATTCCCCAATAATGTTTTTGAACCAAGCGTAGACAAATGCTAAAGCCCCTGACTTTAAGCATAAAGAGAGTGGTGAAGCACTGTGGATGACCGACTCTCCTACTTGGGTACTGTCAAAGTTACCACCTCTAAAGACGAATCAAGAACAACCTCTAATGGCCAATACAGTCTCCCAGCCAACATTGAAAAAACAGAAAAGTAAGTTCTCATTTAACCAAGTCTTAGGCAGCAGCTATTTGGCGCTTACTTACTGTCTCAGTTTTGTAAAATAAGCTGTCTTAATATATGTAGGAGAGGAGCTTTGGAAGGACTTGGTTCAGAATCCAGACAAATGGTGGGACAACAGATTAAAAAGGGTAATAAATAATAAGCTTTGTTGCTCGTGGCATCTTAGAAACCTTGAAGATCTCGTCTCTTCCCATTTCGCTTCTTTGTGTTCATTTTCTACTCTCATTAACATTTTGGAAACTACGTGTAGACAAACGCGAAAGCTCCTGATTTCAAGCATAAGGAGAATGGTGAAGCTCTGTGGTTGGACAATTCTCCAACTTGGGTATTGTCAAAGTTACCACCACTAAATGAAGAAATACCAGACCGGACCTAAGTTCGTTTTGCATCCTTATTGAAACATACCCCCATGTTGATTTTGGTGACCCACGATGTAAAAAGGGTGTTTGACTTTTATTTCTACATATTTAAATATGAACATCATGATTTGGGCTCATTTTTTCTTAGTTTTTTAATGAATTATTCAGTAACAAAAAAAAAATTGATTAATTCCATTTTTTGAAACAAATAATGTGGACAACAAAAACTAGAGATTAATGTAAGGGTCGCTCAATAAATAAATCGAGTTAGCATTTCAAGTTCAGAAAATTGATATTTTGATAATTTATGATTTACATAAAATAGGAGAAACCCAACAATGTAGCTTTTTGGTAGAGAATCGGCGCCAGAGACGACGAAAACTTAAGTATATTTTTTACCATGCAAGCTAATACTTAAGTATATTTTTTACTACTGTGGACCCGCCCATATGAGATTAATCTCGCAAACTCCAAAGGAACCCAACGGCTACTTTTTTGAAAATGGGCTAAACCCAACGGCTACTTCTCCGTTTGTAACGGCTCTCTGCTTTCAAAATTTCATTATATAATCTGAGGGAGAGTGAGAGAACTTTTCTTCACATCAAAGTAGCTACATAACATTGCTCTGGTCTCTCCCCGAGCCCGATGAAATTTAGATCTTTTCCTCTCCTTGCCAGAACCATGGATTCTTCGGCGACGGCTGATGAAGTAAACGGCGAGTCCGATGAGTTTTTAGCTCTTTCCCTCGAGCGGTGAGCCGGTGAGGTAACATTCTCCACTCTTCTTTTTTTTTTTTAACAGAATTTATAAACCATGAATTTTAAAATAGTATACAAACTGTTTTTTTTTTTGTGTCAAAGATCTTTGTTTGCAAAATTTTAAAGGTTTTTAGGGGAATTTATTGATTACTTTTGATTGAGAATGGAAAAAACTTATGTGTAATTTGTGAAAAAAAAATAGAACATGTCTCCGGTCCGTATAAGATAGAACATTGTTAGAGATGGTTATGTTTCATTTGTCTTGACGCTTAAGATCACTTGGTTAGTCTTTATCAAATCTTGTAATAAATTGTTTCCCCTTGCGTATTTTCACATTATAAGTTTTTGGGGAAAATTCTATATTACTTTATTGATAATGAGGAAAAACTTATGTGTAATTTGTGAAAACAAATAGAACAGTCATCCTGTCAATCCCTCATTGATCGTTAGAGATTGATATGTTTTATTTGCGACACTTATGATCACTTAGTTATTTTTCTAATCGATCTTGAAATAAAAGAGTTATCCCTCTCGTATTTTCCACAATGTCTCATTTGCTTTCTTGTTTTCTATCTTTAAATACATACCTTCTTACTTTTTTGTTTTTTTGTTTCTTTGATGATTCTTTTGCTTGTTTTTGAATTTCTTGTTGTGTTTCTCTGCTTTGATAATTGGTGGAGGAGATGAGAAGTCTGCGAGTGGGAAAGATGCAACAGAGAGAGATACATGCAGCGATCATCTTCCACGGACATTCCGATATGCCAGACAGTGTGTGATCCGAAAAGATGTGTACGTTGTGTGAAGATAAGAACTTGATGAGCAAGTCTTAGCAATATTCAAATGCTAACCAAAGAAGAACTCAGGTTAAAGTAAGGTTTACTTGGGGTTGAGTTAGCAGACTTTGGACCACAAAGAGAAGGCTTACTATTGGTGTATAGGTCTGAGCACAAAGCAGGACCGTTTGTCTCTATGCGTTTGGCCTTATCACAATTGTAAGGGAGAAGTCACTTGTAACCTCTTGTAATCCCTTTGTTCTAGTGGATTCCGAGCATAGTCTCGGCGAGATGTAGCGACCCTCGTTAATGGGCGTGAACTCGTTAAATGTCTGTGTGTTCTCCTTCTCTTCTCTCTCACACTCTCTTATCCAAAGTCCTCTCTCTCTGTTTCATTCATCTCAACATAAATCTGTTCTGTATCTTTAAGTTAACACAAACATCACTGTGAACTTATTTCTTATGTAAAGTCTTTTGTCTGTTGAAGGAAAATCCTAACAGTTTGTTTGTGTCTCGGAATATCAGTCTCACTCATCTCGAGTATTGCTATATTCTATCTTGTGTCTTCTTAGTCTGTTGTGTTTCATCAGTTTATATGTAAATCCCCTTCGTTCCCAAACTTGTAAACTCTGTTTCTCAAATTGCCTTTGTTTAGATTTTGCTCTTGAGTTTCTTGAAAGATGAAATAAATTTTTTAAAGTAAGTTATATCTTGTTTAGTTTATCTTTGCTTCGAATCAATCAAAGTCAACTTGTACATGAAGTTCTGATCAGGCTTTGTTGTTCTTGCATCTTCACCTCTCTATGCATTTTTTTTCATATACTCGATAACAGACTCTGATAATGGATTCATTACCTCACTACTTACTTACACCTGAGAACTTGTTGGATGAAAATGGTTCACTGGTTTAGTACCCACGGCTCTATGAAGAGTCTTGAGACAAAAATTTGAATCTAGACAAGGTTAAAACCCACAGCTTTATGAAGTTTCTTTGTGAATCTAAAACAAGATGTATTGACTCGATACTCACAGCTTAAAAGAGGTCTTCGCACAAAGACTAAGGGTCAGTATTTGGACTTGTTGGGATTGAATGGAGAATACAATCAACGACTTATCAGAGAAGTCAGTCTTTCGGCAAAGACTATGTATCTAGGCGAAAGAAGATATCTATGGATCAGACGACCAACAAGTCAACAACTTACAATTAATCATTTAGACAGAGAAAGACTATGAATGGATAAAACAACTTACATCAACTCATTGCCTGTGAAATCGTATGCATTCCCTCACACTACCTGCAGCTGAGACAAAGTCTTTAGACTAAAACACAACTTGTTAGAAAAATCCTTACCACAATGACTTTGAATTGAGACAGGCTCAGGCTCTTTACTTTTACTGCTACCCATTTCTTATGTAAAGTCTTGAGACAAAGACAAAGACTGTGAATACCCACGCTGATGAAATGTATATATAGTACACACGGTACTATGAATATCCTACCAGTTCCAAATCAGTAGCTCTCGTGCTTGGGGCCACATGTAACCCCAGTCCAGTTGCAGAGGACGACAACTCTTTTTTCTACAGAGGCCTGAGACTTCAACTGGAGCAAAACTTGCACTACTTTTCACGTATGTACGTTTCATGTAAAAGAAAGGGACGAACTAATTGCAAAATGCCTCTTTGCCTTGTGATGAACGATGATAATGTAACTTCAAAAATGAAAATACAAGTAGTCAACTGTATAAAAGGACAAAAACCCATGTCACTAGTCTTTAGACTCTTTACTGTCTTTAATACGTACATCATCTGCTTGTAAAGAGACAAAACAGAAGCTGAGACCTAACTAAGTTCAAAATGCCGAGTAATGCTCGACGGCTACAGAAAAACAGCTGCTAGCTGGGTTGTGAACATGAACTTATTTTACTCAGGTTCCCCAAAATCATCACTAGCGGTTGGTTATACCCGTGTAGCCTAAGACCAGCCTGCAGATACCACTGTAGGTAATTGTACAAAACAGAACTTCTCATTGATGGCCAACTCTAACCAGAAAGATTCATGCTCGGCTGCCAATTTCACTTATTTCTTCATTTCTCTCCTCAGATAGATCTTAATCAATGTGGAATCTGAAACAAAGGGAACCATCGAATAAACATATATACATAACAATAATTGAGACAAGGACAATTTTGCTTTATGGAGTTTTAAGACAAGAAATCTGTGTAAACGCTTATGTTCAAGAACTTACTTTGCCGGTTTCAATTGGGTCTTTAGGATTATTGTTGTTGCTCCAATCACCTGCTACATTTCTTTGATTCTGTCCTTGTCCAGAAAACCCTGCGGATCCATGTGTATTAGTATTACCATAGCTTCCTCCACTTTGCAGATTGTAATTCCCTTCCCCCTTTTGGTTATAGTGCACCGGAATCCCTTGGTTGAAGTTTGCAGATGTCCCTTGACCGGAACTGCTTGGTGTTCCTTGGTGTGGAGGCACCGATGCTCCTTGGCTGTGACTATAACTCGCTTGATATGAAGGCATTTTTGCAAATCCTTGCCATTGTCCATGATTTGGTGTGCCTTGGCCTTGATTATAACTCCCCTGATACAAAAGCATTCCACATCCTGGACATTGCCATTGTCCAGGGAATGGAGCTCCTTGACCTTGATTGTAACTCAACTGATATTGGGGGATTTGATTTCCAAACTGTGGAGGACCATAGTTTACACCATTAGGTGGACTGTAATTCCACTGACCTCCTTGGTTGTAATTTTGATGTGGCCCTTGGAGAAAGTTACAATGTGGTGGCCCTTGGTTGTAGTTCACAAACGCCCATTGACCATTATTTCCTGGTGTTCCATGGTTATAGTTTACTTGGTATGGAGGCACCGGAGCTCCTTGACCTTGGCTGTAACCAATCTGATATGAATGACCTCCTTGAACTTGCCCTGGCATTGGAGTTCCCTGGCCTTGGTTGTAACTCCCTTGATATGGAGACAATAACTGACCTTGCCCGTGTCCAAATCCTGGACTTCCTGCTCCTTGTGAAGGACCAGAGTTTCCACCACTCTGCGGAGTGTTATTCCCTCTGCCCATTTGGTTGTAATTTTCATGTGTCCCTTGGATAAAGTTTCCTTGTGGTGGCCCTTGGTTGTAGTTCGCCACTGCTCCTTGACCGTAACTGCTTGGTGATCCTTGATATGGAGGCGCCTGAGCTCCCTGTCCTTGGCTATAACCCATATGATAGGAGGGTGCTTGACTTCCCTGACCTTGCCCTGACATTGGTGTTCCCTGGCCTTGGTTATAACTCCTTTGAGATGAAGGCGTTTGACTTTCTTGATCTTGCACTTTTCCTACGAACGGAGTTCCTTGGCCTTGATTGAAACTCCCTTGAAACGAAGGTATCTGATTACCTTGAACCTGCCTTTGTCCTAAGGTGGGATTTCCTTGATCTCGATTGAAACTCCATTGAAATGAAGGCCCTTGTCTTGAGGTCGGCACTTCACCTCGACCTTTCCATTGTCTTGGGGTCGGTCGCCATTGTATTGGAGTCAAAGTTCCTTGGTTTTGTTTGAAACTCCTCTGCTCTGGAGGCATTCGACTTCCTTGATCTTGCTTGAAAAATCTCTGCTCTGGAGGCGTTTGACTCCCTTGACCTATCACTTGTCCTGAGGTTAGCTCCTGATCTAGCTGCTTTTGAGCTTCCTGAGATTTATCTTCTTCCGACGCATTCTCCTTCTCTAAAGAATCAAATCCTTCTTTAGTGGGGACAGGAACTGGACCAGGTGTAATCACACCATCCTCGTATTTGTCTCCTGAAAATTGAAAACACAGAGCTTAATAATTACAAACCAATACTCCACAACGTTACAGACTCTAGAAACCAAACAACTCACCTCCATACACCTTGTTCTCAACGTCAACATAAGAATCAGGAATAATATACTGAACCCCAGGCAAATCTGTTTCATAAAAAACACCAATCAATATCAAAGATCAAATCCAGTCCATTCTAATGCTTCTCTCCTAATCATTACCTCTAAACTTCTCAACTTCTCCTATAGACATAGTCGCTTGAAAGCCTTGGTAACTAGTTGTGCAAATTGCATATATCTTCTTCTTAGCTTCTTCCAAGCTGAACAAAACACACACACACAAAGCAATCAACTTTTAACAAACATCTTACAAAAAAAAACTGAAACTTTCTTGTGATCAGGGAGATTCGAACCTTAGACCAAGCCCTTTAGCGCAGGTCTGCTCGAAGATGGAGATCATTTCTTCTCTAGACGGAGGATTCTCCTTTGGGAAGTCCATTGTGATTAGCCAATGGTTGAAGTCGCATCCTTCGTTATCTGGCGTGAACGAGTCTTCTCCGGTGTAAGGATCGTACTGATACTGTGTCGTCGAGAGCAATCTCGCCGGAGATTGAGTAAGCTCCGTTGGTTGTTGCTTCACCGCCAGGGTTTGCCGTAACAGAGACGATACGTGAGGGAAATGGGAGGCGCGAGTTGGAGTGAAGGATCGTTGGAAAGAGGAAGGTAAGGCGAGGAGAACTCGCCGGAGACGGTGGGAGAGCATGGCGGCCATTGATGCCGGAGACTTTCCTCTACACAGTGATGGGTTTAGGGCTTTCGTGTGGTTTTTATTATTTGTTATTTAGTCTAAGACCCTTACATTTTCCAGGTATTATGAACTATGACCCAACATTTCATAATTATCAATTTAACCACAATTATTGGGCCTAGAGCTACACAGTAACAGTCACAAGCACTTGTATCATGAGATGAGAGGGATATATAAGGATAATAATAAACTCACGCAATGATGAGCCCAAGAGTGGTTTTTGCTGATCTCATATGAATCCTGTCCTACCACGCTTTTCCTCAACGTCTTTAGACATCTGATTAGTTGTTGTGTCCTGGTTCAAGTTACCAGCTTTGTCATCTTCTTGATCTTGCTACATTTCTTGTTTAGCCAAGGCATATTGTAGTGTTTCCACTTGGCCTTTCTTCTAAGGAAGTTTCTGTGATGAGGAGACATCCTAAAAGATATCAGGTTGGAGGAAGAAGAGACGAATGCTGAAATAACTTTGAGCGATGGTGAGGATGATGCTGATGTCGAAGCTGATGGGTTTTACCATTTTAACATCCTTACTTGTGAGGCTGGTGATACCTTTGAGGAAAATCATTATGCAGCCCTTTTGCTAACCCTAACTTAAAATATGAATATCTTCAACTCTTCATATATAACTTTAAATTATATATAAAGCAACAAATATACAAAGGAGTGTAGTTAATTTACACGAACAACGCTATACTTGTAAAGTGTGCTATTAAATACAATGGGGGTGTTTGTTTCTTGAATGTACCTCCTGTTAACAGGAAAAAGAAAAGAGAGTGGCGGCGCTGATCTTTAAGGTCTGAATCACTTCCCTACGATTGTTAAAGCTGCTTCATGTGCATTCACCACGATTCGTCGATTCCCTTAAGGATCCACATCCTTCTGCAATGTCCAAATTCAAAATTCAGTTATATTCATAGCTTTCTTGGTTGGCAAGGAAGGTAACAAATGAAATTTGATGGATAAACAGGGATGAGAATGTACCTGCAAGTATGCATTCTTCAGTAACATCCAGCCAAAGAGCAATTTTAAAGCATATGGTTTCTTTCAGGAAAAAGATATTTCAAGGTATGCTCAAGCTTCCTCCATAGTGTTCACTGATCAAAGCCTATGTACAGAGAGAAGTCTGCTCACTTTGCCATTATACAGATATTAACAAATGATTCAATTCATAACATAGCTTATCCAAAGTGGAAATTCAGTGATTTTTCTTTACATAATGATTTATAATGTAGAAGGAAAACTTCCACTGACCTGAATAAAGTGAGACACAATCTCATAGACTTGGTGGAAGAGTTGGCTCCTCGCTGCTAATCTGAAGGTAAAGTATAATCATCACCAAAAGTGGTAAGAATCTATGAAGAACAACACAAATCTTTAAATCGAATGAAAATAATCGAATGCCAAAAATGCAATGGCATATCCATGATTGACCACAGCTGTAAGAAAAATCTATGAAATAGAATTTTACCTTTTCAGAAGGCGGAAGCAGAGATATATCTCCTCAATATCACCTTCAACCTTGATCTTAATATACTCATTAAGAAATTCACACACATCGTCAACAGTTTTCTCCAAATCCTTGATACTTGCATCATGAAAACTCCCCACTTCTGAAATAACACGCTGGAGCACCGTGGATAACATAGGTCTTGACTGAGCCACATTGCAGTATATCTCTGAAATTTTCTCCAGAGTAGAATTGCCGCTAACTTTGAAATTCTCTACCCACAAAGGAGGATTCCCAAACCAGAGAGAGCTACTTGAGAATCCAATCTCATTCTCACCGTCATTTATATATGTTGTCTCCTTATCTTGTTTCTTACAAGTCTCCATGGGAGCATCTGACGATGACTGTTGTCTCGGGTGAGCAGGAAATGCTCCCAATACATCAGCTCTCAACTCTTCAGGTAATTCTTGTAACACAGAGACGTCGACTTGACTAAGGGATAACGGCATCAAATCATTCGTCTCGATGGCACGCTCATTAGGTGCTCTTGCAAAGGGAGGATGCGCTACATGAGGTTCATCCAAGGAGACGTGTGAAGAATCGCTGTTGATTTTTCTTTTGCCTCGTTTTTTCTCAATCAACTCAAACAGCTTTCCGCCGTAGGTTCCATCTAATTCTGTAAGGAGCTCTGGAGGAAGGTTTTCTAGAACTTCCATGTCAAGGTGACACATGGGCGGCAAGGACGAATTTGTATCACCAGACTGAACTGAGGGTTCTGCTGAATTACATTCTCGGAGACTAGAAACTCCACCAGTATCACGCCTCTTACAATCTGCTACAAGATAGTAATTAAGGAAGCAGCTTTCACAGCTATCTACTTAACCAAGACATTGTGTGGACTAAAAAGGAGTATTTATTACCTGGGATTTCTCTAACTTCTGCAGCAAAGACATGATCATCTTTTTCTGTTTGGATAGAGGCAGGCGCAGAGTTGAGCCATGATGTCAAAGTCTTTGAACCTTGAGAGTTAAGTGAACAAATATCAAATGAATGTCGAGACAACAGTGTTTGGGAATTAAATCAACTTTCTTTTCTGATTTTCTAGATAAACACACATACAGACAAGTCACAGTGAACCTTAGAGTTTTCTAAGTTTTAGTAAACTACCTTTATTAGAAGGATCTGCACCCTCAAGCTTAGAGACCTGAAGCCCAACCCCACGTACTTCCTTAACATCTATCTCAAGAGAAACAAAAGTTGAGGGTTAATCATCCAAATTCAAGGATAGAATCCAAATTCAAGGAATAGCTCAAACGAAAATAGAATAGCAAAAGCTGCAAGCAATTCAACAGTTTGATGTCACCCACAAGGTAATAGCAAATAATATATTCCTCCAAGATTTTCAATCTCAGGGATTTCTCATAGTCGTGTAGTACTGTAAAATATTATTTGCAAACTTTTAAGCTTCTACAAGTCAATAAAATGGTCCCAGAAAATCGATAAAACAATTAAATGCATCTACTTGCGGAAATAATAACTTGACAATAAACAGCCACTTAGGAGAGAATCTCCAAGAGCTTGCCACAGGTTCATCTAATCTTTTCAAACTAGTCTTATGACTCTTGTCCATTTTCCATAACATTTGAAAAAAAATTCAGATAAGCTGCTTCTTGCATTGCATGCGAAGGACTTGAATAGGCTCAATTGAGAGTAAAAGTAACAACAAAACCATCTTTCAAAAGCACATAAGGCCCACTTACCCAAGTTAAACGACCCAAACAACTTCTTTGAAATCCTCTGTAACACTTCTATGTCATCAGTAGCGGCAGGCACCTATAGCATCCATGTTAATCAGCGTGGCTTTAAGGATTACACAAGCATATTTGAAAAATACTGCACTTAGCAACCGTGAGAGAAAAGAAAACTATCATCATGTTTCACATTAACTTATATGGTACCAACTCACAGTGATTGAACGGCTAAAGTTGTCACAGTCACCACAACCCATATACTTCGCAGGTTCTCCAGCATCTTTTTTTCTCTTTTTTATCTGAAACAGCACCACACCACAAAACCTTCAATGTTTTTTCTCATGATAAATGCTTTCATCATGGCATATAATACCCAATGTGAAATAAAAGCATAAGCCTAACTACTTTTACAGCAATAAAATTAAGGAAGGCATCATACCTTAAGAGTAAAAGTGCGTCCTATCATTTCACATCCTTGCAGTCGCAGAGAAACTTCCTTGCATAGGCATTGGAGGAAGTGTTGAACCTGCAATCGTCAGCAACCACACACATTCTTTGTTAAACATCAAATGAATTCTGTTTGGAAAAAAGGCATAATTCACGAGAATACATACATCTTGCTGATCTCTAAACCTTACGCCCCAATTCACTTCAGCCCCTATGGACTTGCTCTCCTGTAAATAAAAAAGTCTCCAGGTTACTGGTTGAGCTAAATTATAAGCTCACATATAAGACATGCTAAAAGAAAAATATCACCTATAGCGAGAAAAACTAGGAAATGTAAAACGAATGAGTGAGTCAACTGCTAAGCAGACCTGCACCGCCGTAACAGACCGAAGGTCTAGTCCTCTGCTATAACTCCAAAGCATCTCCCCGGTTTTCACGCCAAAATCCTTTTGAAGAGAATCCTGCAAAAAGATGATAGATTTTTTTTCTAGGTTACTGTCACAATTTCACCTTTTCCCAGACATGCTCACAACCACAAAGATGTTTTACCTTTGATATCAAACGTAACTGTCTACAGGTTTGAATATTTTGCATCTCCAGCTTCTCCTTCAACACAGAACCTACACCAGGAAGTGTGCCGACTGCAAGCTGATCTAAGAACTCCTCTACCTGCAAAAACGGCACACACTACCATAAACCGAGCTTCTATACAAAATGGCTTCTACATTCAAGAAAATAACCACAGCTCATAGTCCATAGACCTCTTTCCACTAGTACAAGTCACTGAACAAACATATACACTAAAAATAGAAAGCAGTTTACAGAAATTACCTTCTCTGCAGAGATATGAAACTGACCGGCTGGTTTAGCAACTCTGGTAGCAAGGCGAGCCATTAGCATAGTACCGCCTATCCCAGCACTTGCACTGCATCCAGTAGTGTCAAGGATCTCTTTTCTTATTGTTGATGCTAAGAACTCAGGTTCTACATCCCTCAAATCCGAGACATCTAAAAAGGCTTCATCGCAGCTTACCGCCTAACACCAAAAAAAGAAACATTATTTTTAACAGTAGGTTAAGGCCAGCAACTAGAAAATGGATCTTTTTGAAGGCTGACCTGAACTTTTCTGCAATGCCTATGCAGGATGTCATAAAACTGATCAGCTACCTACAATTGAGTTACAATGTCAAACACGCTATACCGACTCGACAACAAAAAAAGACACACTCAACTCCAAAAAAGTACCTCTTCATAGGCTTCAAAGTTGTAAGGAACAATAACAAGCTGAGGACAAAGGTCTTTGGCATGTCTTACAAACATACCTGCCTTCACTCCTAGATTTAGAAAATTGCAACAAGTTAGTACAAAAGCAGAAAAATGACCCATAGCATAACTAAGCTTAAGAAAGATTACTTTAGTATAAGACAGACCATAAGCCCGAGCTGGATAGTTTGCAGAGGAAATTTCCGCCGTTCCTTTCGGACTATCTGAGTGACATACGGCTACTGGCTTGTCTTGTAATTCAAGACGGTTCCTGATTACCACTGACACAAAGAAGGAATCCTGGGATAATATCACAAATTTGAATAATTAGAATGCAACAACTGAAAGTGAAAAAAAAAAGAAGCAATCCTAGATCGCAAGCTCAAGCATTTTTTCACTTTCTTAGGTGGCTAATTTCACGCTTAAACATCTATTTATTGTAATGCGGGAAATGCAGAAAAGAGGTCATGGCTTTCTTTTGTTTTCCCTACATAGGATACAGAAAACAGGCTAGAGAGTTGAAATTACCAAATCGATGTGGATAATGGTTGATTTATTGGCATTTTCAGCTGTATTCTGGCCAGAATCTGTCCATTTAAGTCCATTAAAAGAGCCGTGGAATCTTTTACGGTATCTGTTTCTCCATGTTCCAATAAAATGCAGCCTTGAATTCTGCAGAAACAAAATTAAATATGGAAAAAGTATCTTCAGAGTCTGCTTTGCTGTAATACTATGCATCCTAATTATATAAATTGACACTGAAACCCTCTTAGTTCCACCTGAGACTGAGAGGACTATATATCTCAGCCAGAGATAGTTATCATTACATAACTGAATCCCTTGTACAAAAAACGGTGAGCAAAAACAGGCTAACAATATTTCTATAAAGATTTACCTTGAAGTAGTTTTCCACAAAATTGGGGTCCTCGACAGTTGAATGGCGCCTTACAGAGGATCCAGCAGCAGGCGCAACCGGTTTTCCATGGGAGGATTTGTTGTCCGAAGCAGAAGGCAGATTGGAAGTGGGCTGGAGTTCACTAGTAAGTTCTTTCTCTTCCTTGTCATAGTTACCAAGTGTTTCTGCATTCACTTCAGAAGATTTCAGTTTGTCAGTTCTTGTTTGGGCAGTCATTTCTGGAGTAGTCTTCTCAGTATAAACGCCATCAATTTCATCAACAACGTTGTCTCTTGATTCCTCTGAATCTCCTGCTATAATTGAACTTCCCTCTTCAGCTTCACTGTATCCAGTTTCAGGTTGAGAAGATGTAACCGGCGGATTGGAATGTCTTCTGGGTGCAAAAAACGCAGACAACTTTGGCTGGGTATCATTCAGTTGATCTAGCTGGTAAGGAACCCCTAGATTGTGACAAACACAGAAAAGAGCATTCAAACAGATGACCAAACAATTATGTGCAATGAAAAAAATGATCAAATCCAAAATTTTCTACAAATGTTTGCATAGTTCTAAGTGAAACTGAAAAGTCTGGTGTGGACTTACATCCCAAAAGTCTGTTGGCAGAGATAGAGTCCACTATCCATGAGGGTTTCACAACAGGTAACCCTCTGCTGAATGCTCTGATTAGAAAGAAAAAAAGAAACCTTTTTTTCAATAAACGAACATGGGAGTTTGTAAGAAACTGAGAAGGACACTAACCGTAGATTCTTGACTTTACTATCTGGAAGATTGCTGCAGATGATATGTGTTACAGAACGCCTAGAAAAGTAGTTCTCGAATCTCCCACCATACCTCAGCATGTAACCTCGCAATTCCTAGACAGATCTAAACACTGTTAAACCACATAAGACCCACACCAGTAACGATGCAGTAAGCAAAGGTTTCTTCATGTGTACAAATAAATACTGGATCCTGAGTAATATAAACCAAAGCGGTAAAGCTAAACCTGATGGGAAGGAATGGTGAAACCATCCACAAAGATTGAAACCCCTTGGAATATAAGCTCCTCAGAACCCGAAACACCACTAGAAGCCTCGGTTTCAAATTGGTCCTGTAGTTTCCGATTTTTCACTTCCATGTAACTGCAAAACAATGCTCACTGTTTCATGCCTAGTTTATAAGACAAGTAAAGATTACACAGAAAATTAAGACATTAAAATGCCAAAACAAACACTTTCAGAGGGAAAGTCCAAACCTTTACATCGTAATTTCAAAAACCCACCACTACTACTACTACAAGTGTTACATAGAATTTAGAGAAGAACCTTCCGAAATCGGAAAATGGAGAAGAACGATAAGAAGAAGAAGAAGGACGAGAAGCGGCGCCCCATGCGGCGCCTAGGGTTTTCTGATTGCTCTTCTTAGACTTCTTGCTACTCCCACTGTTCCCTGAAGAATTGGAACCGATGCTACGCTTCATTGCAGAGACGGAGAAGAAGCTTTCAACGCAATTTTTTTCCAAATCGTGAAGTCAGTGCAGGGGGTTTATATATAAAACACGAACTTTTTCAAGTTAGTACTCAAACTTATTTCTTTCTTTCGTAAATACCCATTACTTTCAAAATTATCATTTACTTATATATTTTTCTTATCTCATCCGTAATGATTTAAATTTGGTCTTTGCTATTCGAGCTTACTCAAGATTCTAAAAGGCACCTAGGACCCACTCTAGGCGGCAACTCGGTTCAATCTGAAACGATTTTTTTAAAATCTGATTTATACTGATTTATACGATTCAAATTGGTTTAAACTATTCTAAATCGATTTAAATTTATCTAAATATATGAAATTAAGCAATAATATTATTATAAATCTACAAATTTGTCTAATTTCTTATGTTTTGCATATTTAATTTTTATAATTCTTCATAATAATTTTATAATTAAACTTAAAACTAAAATATGTTATATAAATATATAATATAAATAAAATAAATCAATATATTGCCAATGCTTAGGACCCGAATAATCCGTCTAATCGCTACTCCTCTGTAAAACGCCTAGTAACCGCCTAGCAAATTTTAGAACACTGAGCCTACTAGCGTATTAAAAGTAAACAAATATTAAAGTCGAGAATAATCTTTACTTTCGTTTAGATTAGATGGAAGGTGTTTTGTAGGTTAGATAGTAGTTCAGGGGCTATATATCTAAAGCAAATAGTTTAAGGGGTTTTTTGTTAATTATTATTTTCGCGCGCTATCCCCAGAAAAAAAAAACCCCCTTTCTTGTTCCGCTCTCGATTTTCTCTGATTACTGTGTAGAAAAGATTCAATTTTGAGAAAGAAAAAGAAATGCCAGTGGCGAGACCAGAGACATCGGATGCAAGAGTTATCGCTCATGTGGACATGGATTGCTTCTACGTTCAAGGTCTCTTTTACCTATCTAGCCCTAATTGTATACAGTCGCTGTACACTTAAGTGAGAGAAGGTCCCAATGGATTATTATAGAGCTCTTTCGAATTTGAAAAACTGTTGGGTTTCCAATTTCTGGAAAAGGGTTTTGTTTGTTTCTCATTGGCTGTGTTAAAGTTGTCTCCTTTTATTACATGATTAGTGGAGCAACGGAAGCAACCGGAGTTGCGAGGACTTCCTACTGCGGTTGTACAGTACAATGAATGGCAAGGTGGTGCTTTGATTGCTGTTAGCTACGAGGCACGTAGCTGTGGCGTCAAACGGTTAGTCTAATTCAACAATATGCTTCTTTCCCCTCCTCCCAATTGTGTTTATTGTGTGTCTAAAGGATGGAATTTTCAGGTCCATGAGAGGTGAGGAGGCTAAAGCTGCTTGCCCTGAGATTCAGTTGGTTCAAGTTCCTGTCGCTCGTGGTAAAGCTGACCTGAATACATATCGCAGTGCCGGTTCAGAGGTTGTGGGAGTATGTTTAAAATGTTTTGTGTTTGTGTCTAACTATAAGCTAAAGTTTTCCTCGTGTATGTGTCTCCGTAGGTGGTTTCGATTCTAGCGCAAAGCGGTAAATGTGAGAGGGCTTCGATTGATGAAGTGTATCTCGACCTCACCGATGCAGCAGAAAGCATGCTGGCCGATGCGCCTCCAGAGAGTTTGGAATCTATAGATGAGGAAGCTCTTAAATCACATATTCTTGGAATGAGCAGAGAGGTGTTTGATTGAGATTCTTCTAATATTTTGATCTTAAGTTGTTTTTACTGCTTTGATACTGTTTTTTTGGCTTTGGTTCAGGATGGAGATGATTTTAAGGAGAGTGTCCGTGATTGGATATGTAGAAAAGATGCTGATCGCCGTGATAAGTTATTAGGTTGTGGAATCATCATTGTTGCAGAACTACGGAAACAAGTGTTGAAGGAGACTGAGTTTAGCTGTTCTGCTGGCATAGCCCATAACAAGGCAAGAAGCTATTTGTTTTGTATGTTTTTGTTTCCTTTTATTGCTACTTTTAGTGACAACATGTAACTTAACAAGCAGATGCTAGCCAAACTTGCTAGTGGAATGAACAAACCTGCCCAGCAAACTGTTGTACCATACGCAGCTGTACAGGAACTTCTCAGTTCTTTGCCAATAAAGAAAATGTAAGTTAGCTTGATCAAATTTAGTGACCCCAGTGCATATTTTATTTATAAGAATTAAATCATTTGTGTATAAACCTGTAAGATTTTAATATTTGTTATCGGTATGTTCTAAAAAGCTTATGCATGTCTTAAATTGTGCTTTGCATCTTTAATCTATGTCCCATGATCATAAGATTGTTAGCTGCGGTTGGTTATTGTTTAGAAACTCTAATTATGTATCTTGCAGGAAACAACTGGGAGGAAAGCTGGGAACTAGCTTGCAAACTGACTTGGGAATTGACACTGTGGGGGACTTGTTGCAGTTTTCTGAAACTAAGCTGCAAGAACATTACGGAATAAATACTGGGTAATAATAGAAAATATAGAAACTTGTTCTCCTGGACTCTTAGGCTAGTGATGATTCTTAAATACTTTTAACGAAATGACTGTGTTTGCCTAAAAAGCACTTATGTGCTTGACATAAAATTAAAAGGATATGGGACTTCGTACTTGTTTGTAACCAAGGTTATTAATACTTGTTTTAATATGGCTTGTAGTACATGGTTATGGAATATTGCAAGAGGAATCAGTGGGGAAGAAGTGCAAGGCCGTCTTCTCCCCAAAAGCCATGGTTCTGGAAAGACATTTCCTGGACCTCGTGCTTTGAGGTCACTCTCAAATGTAAGACTTGAATCTCAGCCATACCATATAACTGTTTTCTTAATGAGATCTGTTATACTCTTAGGTTCAGCATTGGCTGAATCAGCTTTCGGAAGAACTATACGAGCGTCTCAGTTCTGACTTGGAGCAGAATAAGCGAATTGCAAGCACCCTTACCCTTCATGCTAGCGCTTTCAGAGTACTTATTTTTCTCCTGTATTTGTACTTTGCACAAATGTTTTGCTTCGTTATATATCATTTTATCTGCAAAAGAATACGAATAAAAAAAAATCAATTTTGTTGGTGAAATGTAATGCAGTCAAAGGATTCAGATTCTCACAAGAAGTTTCCTTCAAAATCATGTCCTCTTAGATATGGGGTAGCCAAGATTCAAGAAGATGCCTTTAACTTGTTCCAAGCTGCGTTACGTGAATACATGGGACCTTTCGGGCCTAAACCTCAAGGCAATAAGAAAGAAACATGGAGAATCACAGGTCTCTCTGTTTCAGCTAGTAAAATCGTTGATATACCATCTGTAAGTTCTCATAGCGTCTAACATATCCTCTAGCTGTTGATAGCTGGTGTTCTTCACTGAACTGGTAGAAGTGATATCTTATGACCGTAGGGAACAAGCTCGATAATGAGATATTTTCAAAGTCAAACTACAATTCCTTCTTGTTCAGCAAGTGGTTTTCCTCAAGAACATGTAGCGGTGACTCCCTCAGGTATCCTAGATGTTTCCTGTAAGAACTTCTACTGTTCTTGATTCTGGTAACTTAATTTCATGTCTTGTAGCTAGTGAAAGTTGTTCAGAACAGAAGTCGGCAGAAACCCTACCAGCAATGCCTGAAGAAGACATCACCGTAACTTATACTTCGCCTGATTTAGACAACTCATATAGAGACATTGACATAGTCCTTGAAAAGGTATCTATACCAGAAAGTATTTACTCTCATATCTGTATTAGTTTGAATGACTCAAGAGCTTGTTTATGTTACTTGTTTATTTTATCAAGCTATGTTATCAAGTAACTGTTGTACCCTTGAAGAACCAACTGTGCAGTTTCCTTGTCAGGATGCCTCTTGTCAATCAAATGAAGCAAAGGAGTTTCCAACCCAATCAGGCACACAAACAAAGACAATTGGGCGGAAGATAAACAACTCCAAGGAGAAGAATCGGGTATGCGAGTTTATAACCGTTTCTTTTGCTATCTTCTACCTTTTTCTGAGAATCTGTTTTGGTTTATATGTTCTTAGGGAATGCCTTCAATAGTGGATATCTTTAAGAATTACAATGCAAGTCCTCAAGCAAAGGAAGAGACTCAAGAAGATTCAACCGTGTCATTAACAAGTAACAGAGGCAACTTGAGTAGCTCCACAAACCATAGTAGTGAAGTGAATCAAGAGGTGGAAGATAGAAGAGACACAGAGTGGGGATACAAGGTTGGTGAAATTGATCAGTCTGTTTTCGATGAGTTACCCTATGAGATTCAACGAGAACTCAGGAGTTTCCTACGTCCTAATAAACGGCCTAACTCTGGTAAAAGCAAAAGTGGTGATGGCTCTGCTTCTTCAAGCATTGCTCATTATTTTCAACCATTGAAGAGATAGATTCAGGCTCTTGTGTCTCTATGGTTAACTCTGTATTGTATTGTATATGACACATTTTATTTACAAATACAAGAGTTATTATTATTATTCAGTATTCTAGAAAAAAAGGTTAGGCCACTCTAGTTTCTTAGCATGTGGACCTTTTTACTTGTGTACCTAATCAAAATTTTGTATAAAACGTTATTTTCAGAAAGTCAATACTGTTAATTATATAATAATCAAACTTCTTCTAAACAAGACTTGCCTTATTTTCTTGCCAACAAATATGACTTCTCTTCCTGTACAAAACATGTATCAGTCGACTGAAGCGGCCTCTTGAATGGTTTGGTGCTCTTGGCCGTCTATCCAACGGTTCTCTATAGGGTTTTATTGCAATTCCCTTTCATCATGGTGCCTATTGGCATTTGTCTTTTTCTTTCTTTGGTTTATTGGTTGTGTCTTTTGTACCAGGGTTCTTCCTATGGTGAGGTCCCTCAAACTCTATATTTTCTAAAACAAATCAGCGTTAAGTTAAAAGGTGATTGAATGATCAAGTCCTACAATATATGATTGGTTCGTAGGCCTCAAAAGGCTTTATATGTGATTCAAAATTGGGCTCTGTCTAACTATAGCCCAAAGACTTGTAAAACATTATACGTCTTTATTTAATTTAAGAAAGCAGTTTACAATAAATAAATAAAAAAGAAAGTCCTTCAATTGTAATAAAGTTCTTAATTTTTTGTTTATATTTGAGAGTTGTACAGTAACAAAAAAATCTGTAGAAACACAAAAAACGTGTCAGAGGAATAAACAGAAAACCTAAAACCGGTTTCTGGTTTAAAGACAAAACAGCAGGCCACTATCATGCCATCCAATGGATTATTAATTAATCATTTTTTTCTCATTTTTCTTTCATTTTGTGTATAAAATTACGACAATATCCTCACACTTGGTCTCCAAATAAGCAATTAATGTAACACCAAAATCAAAGAAGCTTGTTTTAAAAAAAAATCCATTAAGCTGCCAGCCAAATTTGTCTCTGTGTGCGCAACCCACACGTGAGAGAGCACGCATCTATTCAACAACTTCTCTTGTGTGTTCGTGTAATATATATATATACAAAAGGGACTTGGTGATCTCATTTCAGTTTAGCTTTTAAGCTTTCGAAGATATATCACCAACCCAAGTTTCCCCCCGAATCTCAGCTTCTGGTGGGTACTTCAAGTTTCTCTCTTGCTTTCTTGCGATGATAAAGCTTTCCTCTTTGTGTCCCTACATTGATGTCGGATTCGATCATTTATTGCTTTGTGTTTTGATTCTTGTCTTAATCAATCAGACCACTTTTGGGCAAAACCCATGAAAAAAAATCAGATCTTTCTCTGAAAATCTTTTTTGGCAGGCTGAAGAAATTAAAATTAGCCATTAGGGAGGCTCACTTGTGTTATAAATTGATCATCTTTTCGTGTTAATTATTAACTTCAAATCTTTTGTGTTTTTTTTTTTTTTACAGGAGGAGGAGCCATGTCTCTTTTATCGAAACTACGGTGTATCACAGTAGATGTAACGGGTACGCTCATAGCTTACAAAGGAGAGCTTGGTGATTACTATTGTATGGCTGCTAAAGCCATTGGCTTGCCTTGTCCTGATTACAAACGCGTCCATGAAGGTTTCAAGCTTGCTTACACAGACATGGCTCAAAAGTATCCTTGTTTCGGTTTCTCCGCCAAAATACCAAACGTTGTCTGGTGGAAAACCGTTGTCAGAGATTCATTTGTCAAGGTATTTTTGAATTTTGCTTCTTTAGAAAACGCGCCTATGTATGTATGTCTGCGGCTTACTTTGTTGTTATAATTAGGCAGGATATGAGTATGATGAGGAGACATTTGAGAAAGTGTTTAAACGAATCTATTCGACGTTTGGTTCTGCTGCACCTTACTCTGTGTTTCAAGATTCTCGACCCTTCTTGAGATGGGCACGCCAGAAAGGTCTTATAGTTGGACTTGTTAGCAATGCGGAGTATCGATACCAAGAAGTTATTTTACCTGCCTTGGGTTTGAACAAGGTATTGAACTAGTCTCTCTCATTGTGAAATGTGTTTTGTGATGACTCATTTGATTGGTTGGTGTTTAGGGAGAGTGGGATTTTGGGGTGTTCTCTGGTATTGAAGGGGTGGAGAAACCAGATCCGAGGATTTACAAGCTGGCGTTAGAGAGAGCTGGGAACATTGCGCCTGAGGAGGCTTTGCATATTGGAGATAGTATGCGTAAAGATTATGTTCCGGCAAAGAGTATTGGGATGCATGCTTTGTTGCTTGATAGGTTTAAGACAGAAGCTGCTAAAGACTGGAGGGAAGCTGGAGCTATTGTGCTTCCTGATTTGGTTGCTGTTCAGCAACTTTTGGAATCTGATAAGTTGAAATGTTAAAAAAAAAAATAGACTTTGTCTTAAGTAAGAATCTGATGTCCCATTGTAGTATTGCACATTTTGGCTCTTTCTTCTTATGAGTAATTAAAAAGAGTTTCAATGTCCCATTTTGGTTACTTCGCTGAGAAGCATATTATACTTTACAGATATCAGAAGTATCACTATAGGCTTACCTGAGAGGCAACCAAAATTGATAATGTTGTGGTGTATAACCTGGTGCAAACTGATGAGGTGAAGGCCTAGTTTCAGTTTCTGTATCAAAATTAAGAAAACTTGACCTCAAATCTATGCATCCAAATCTGTTACAAATGAAAGATTCACAAGAACCAAAAAAAAAAAAGGCCAAGACCTTTATCAAACCGAACTAAACGGCTTTTCTCCTTCATCAAACGCAGAGCCAGACCATTCCCACATAGACACACCTTGAGCCACTGAGCTTGGTTTAGTAATTGGGATCTTTTAATAGACTCATACCTGGAGCGTTTACCCAAAACTGAGTTCTTTGTTGGCTCCCAATGTTCCAAGAAAGCATACTTGGGCAGCTCTGACTCAACAAGAGCAAGCTTTGGCTCAACTTTTTGAAATGTGGTCACACCAAGTCACCAACCATACAAAAATTCGTTTCTTTTTTAACTTTTCTGGACTAGCCCATTCAGTGAATGTCTATCACTTCCACCATAAAGAAGAAGAAAAATGATATCTAAAAAATATTATATGAAACATATTTTTTTAGTATTTTTCCGATATTGAAACTGTAGGACCATGATTTATGTTGAATAATTGCAGCATATATTAATTATACCAACCAAAACTTAAAAAAATAAAAATAAACTGGTGTAACCTGGTGCAAACTGGTAATCAAGAACATAGTATATCATTTTATATATAATAACAAAGTTATTGTTTTTTTATAAATTAAATAAATTCAAAAAAAGTTCAAAAAATATATATATTTCCCATATAACTTACTATTTTAATTAAATTTTATAGAAAGTATTTACAGAAAAATAAATAATCATAGAAATATTTGTGCACAAACTCATTAAATGTCTGATCTTAATTTTTTATTTATAATACTTAATTAGTTAAATAATATATTGCAGTATGTTTAAATATCAATTTCGAATTATTTAATAAAATTGATAATTTATTCTCTTTATATGTATGTTTTTGGTGATAATATACTGTATTTTTATTGCTTTAATTATTATTATTATTAGTATTATTATTATTAATTCTTTTATTTATTAATTTAATCTGAAATTTTTAAACCAGAAATTTCTAAAATCTAAATCATCATTCAAGTTTTTTTTCTAAAAGCTAAAATCTACAGAAAAATCAGAAACTAAAAATTGAAAACCCCAAAATCCAAAAACTAAATCAAAAACCAAAAACAAAAAAAAAATCAATAAAAATCAGCTTAAAATCAATTTAAATTTTGAGAAATAAGAAAAAAGGAAAGATACAACTAGAAAGGAAACAGTGAACAACCTATAACAGACTCAGCTTCTTATAAATAAGATAAATAAGTATGCAAATCTGAAAATCAATTGAAACTTTGGGGAATAACAAAAAAAAAAAGGAAAGAAGAAACTAAAAAGGAAATTAAACATGATAATTTAGTTCAAAAAAATTAAACACGATAATCAACAAAAACAAAAAGGAATAGTGAACAACCTACTCAAGTAGCTTCATATAAATAAGAACGCTACAGACTCCTCTCTAAAGCTATCATTGATTCGATTACTTGTTACTCAGACCAAAAACAAACACACAAAACAGAGTCAAAAACCTTATTACAGAGTATGACCAAGATGGTGATGATTAAGGAAGACAACAACAACAACAGCAAAGCTCCGAATGTTGTTGGCCAATCTTCTTCAGTACTGGAGTTTGTCTGTTTTCTTGGCCGAGGTAGTTTTGGTTCGGTCGCTCTCATAAGAGACTCCAAACAAAGGTTACACGCTGAGAAATCATCTCCAATAGCTTACATGGAGAGTCTCAAGAAAGAGCATAGGATCATGCTTCGTTTCCGTAACCATCCACGCATCGTCCAAACCACAAACCCTAATCTTCACATAGGTATCAACCTCGACCATTGTTACATCTACATGGAGTTTGCCTCCAAAGGTACTCTCCACAACTTCATCTCCAACTTCAGTGGCCAACCAATGCCTGAGGATATGATCAGACGTGCTGCTCTCATGATCCTTCAAGGACTCGAGGCTCTTCACTCTCGCGGCTACGTTCACTGCGACCTCAAGCCGGCTAACGTTCTCCTCTTCCCTTCCAAGATTGTCGGAGAGCCGTGGGATCTCAAGCTTGCTGACTTCGGTCTATCTAAGGAGCCTTCTTGTACGAATCCAAGGTCCTTGTCTGGCGGTACAAAGGAGTACATGTCCCCTGAGTCGTTGGGACCCAACCGAGTGAAGATGATTGGACCAGGTGTTGACATGTGGGCTCTAGGGTGTATTGTGCTTCAGATGTATGGAGGCTATCCAGTGAAGATGGGAGAATGTTGTTACAAGTGGAGGCTTCCGAGACTTGTATCTCCGCTGGCCAACGACTTCTTGAGGCGGTGCATGGCGTTGCACCCCTCACGCAGAGCCACCGCAGCGGATCTGTTGAAACATCCTTTTGTTTGAACCAAGGCCAAATCATATGCTTCAGTACTGTCCTCCTCCTGATCCTGTCATAAGACACAATAATGTTATTAGAGAATATTGTGGTAGAAGACAAGGAGGAGACCGATGATGATGGATCCAAGACCTAGCTAGAGATTTTTTCTGCTGAGTTCTCAACCTTTAGGTCTCTGTTGTTAAAGAAAGTTGTCTTTAAGTTTATTCAGTTGAGTTTGAGTCTTGATTTGATTGTTGTTGCACTGTTAAGAACAGTATAATTCATGTTTTGGTACTTGACTTAATATTCTTTTAATGTGTCTTTGTCTTTGCCTGATGACTGCTATTGAAATGTTTAAAAGAATCTAATATATACTAGTATTATTACACAGTTTAAATGAGTCGAGAGAAGTATAAATAATGAGAGTCTGTTGTAGATATTTTCTCATGAAAGTTTGTTAGAGAAGATTGAAGTCGTGAGAGGGTTTGTCTCTGCGATTCAGTTTACTCAACGAGAAAGGTCCTTGGGATTGTAATTCACTTTCGATATTCAATAACCATACAAAAATTCGTTTCTTTTTAACTTTTCTGGGCTAACCCATTAAGTGAATGTCCATCACTTCCACCATACAGAAGAAGAAAAATGATATCTAAAGCATATTATATGAAACATATTTTTTTAGTATTTTTCCGATATTAAAACTGAAGGACCATGATGTATGTTGAATAATTGCAGCATATATTAATACCAAACAAAACTTATAAAGAAAATAATAAACGAAGCCATACTACACGAACCCGTTGTATGAAGATAATGAACCAAAACTTTGCGTTGTACTCTCATACAAGAAATGGCAAATTTGCATGTTGTCTGTTTCAGAATGAGACCCCAAGGTTTCCTTTTATAGTTTACTTGAGACTTGGAGTGGAAGACTCGAAACTTAGTAAAACAAAACAAAGACTCAAAACTTGGAGAGGGAGTCACTGCATGTCTGCATCTACTGCCGAGCCATCTATTATATCAAGTTTTTAAAATCTAAATCATCAAGTTTCTAAAATCTAAATCATCATCCCAGTTTTTCGAAAAGCTAAAATCTACCGAAAAATCAGAAACTACAAAATAGAAAACTCAAAATCCAAAAATTAAATCAAAAACAAAAAATAAAAAACGAAAAAATGAATAAAAATCAGTTTAAAATCAGTTTAAATTTTCAGAAGTAAGAAAAAAGGAAATAAAACTAAAAAGGAATTAGTGAACAACGTATAACTTCTCATAAATAAGATCTATAAGAATGCAAATCTGAAAATCAATTTAGATTTTGAGGAATAACAAAAAAAGGAAGAAGAAACTAAAAAGGAAATTAAACATGATAATTTAGTTTAAAAAAACTAAACACGATAAACAACAAAAACAAAAGGAAAGAGTGAAAACCCAAAGCGAATAGTGAACAACGTACTCAAGTAGCTTCATATAAATAAGAACGCTAGAGACTCATCTCTAAAGCTATCATTGATGCGATTATTTGTCTCTCAAGCAAAAAAAAAAACATAAAATAGCGTCAAAAGCCCTAATTACAGAGAATGAGTAAGATGGTGATGATTAGAGAAGACAACAACAACAGCAAAGCTCCAGATGTTTTTTTGAAAAAGAAAGCTCCAGATGTTGTTGGCCAATCTTCTTCAGTACTAGAGTTTGTCTGTTTTCTTGGCCGAGGTGGTTTTGGTTCGGTCGCTCTCATAAGAGACTCCAAACAAAGGTTACACGCTGAGAAATCATCTCCAATAGCTTACATGGAGAGTCTCAAGAAAGAGCATAGGATCATGCTTCGTTTCCGTAACCATCCACGCATCGTCCAAACCACAAACCCTAATCTTCACATAGGTATCAACCTCGACCATTGTTACATCTACATGGAGTTTGCCTCCAAAGGTACTCTCCACAACTTCATCTCCAACTTCAGTGGCCAACCAATGCCTGAGGATATGATCAGACGTGCTGCTCTCATGATCCTTCAAGGACTCGAGGCTCTTCACTCTCGCGGCTACGTTCACTGCGACCTCAAGCCGGCTAACGTTCTCCTCTTCCCTTCCAAGATTGTCGGAGAGCCGTGGGATCTCAAGCTTGCTGACTTCGGTCTATCTAAGGAGCCTTCTTGTACGAATCCAAGGTCCTTGTCTGGCGGTACAAAGGAGTACATGCCCCCTGAGTCTTTGGGACCCAACCGAGTGAAGATGATTGGACCGGGTGTTGACATGTGGGCTCTAGGGTGTGTTGTGCTTCAGATGTTTGGAGGCCATCCAGTGAAGATGGGAGAATGTTTTTACAAGTGGAGGCTTCCGAGACTTGTATCTCCGCTGGCCAACGACTTCTTGAGGCGTTGCATGGCGTTGCACCCCTCACGCAGAGCCACCGCAGCTGATCTGTTGAAACATCCTTTTGTTTGCACCAAGGCTACATCATATGATTCATTCAGTACTGTCCTCCTCCTGTCTTAAGACACAAAAAAGTTAGGTTTATTCAGTTCAGTTCGTGTCTTAATAACAGTATAATTCATGGCTGGTACTTGACTTAATAATCTTTTCATGTATCTGTCTTTAATATCAGAGTATATTTTTCTAGAGTTTGATTCTTTGCCTCAGTGATTGCTATTTAGATGTTTTAAAAGAGACCTCTTTAATAAGTAAGAATCTAATATATTGCACAGTTTAAACTAGTCAAACAGAAAAGCATCATATCACATATTCAACAAGATGTATCTCTCAAAACAAGTTGAAGTTTGTTTGATTTACGATGAGCAATCAAGCAATCATCTCTCTTAACATAGTTTAGACACAACAACAAGATAACACACATAATAAGAAGAAAAAGAAAGAAAGCAAATATGTTGGAGAGTTAAACAGCTGCTTCAGCTATGGAAGGCATCTTCCTTAGAACAGAGATCGTATCACCAACTTTGATTGTCTTGCTGCCTTTGCCTTCACTGTTGCCTATGTTCCAGTTCCATACCATCTCCTTACCAAAGTAAACCTGTCACAAATTTTATTGAATAGGTTAAGCATCAGACTGGATCCAAGTACAAGTCTCCTCCCACACAAAACCAGACAATATCTAACCTTTCCACGCGCCTTCTTGTCTGGCATTAAGACTTTGTCTGATCTGAATTTCATCAGAGTTTCAGTTGGTTCTGCTGCACCTGGAACTCCGGTTTCTTGATTCACAAGTGGTACCTGAAAGAACAACAATAACAGTTTTTTTAAAAAGCCTCAGAGTTTGATAATCTGAGTGTTACTATATCAGATACTCACCTTGCAGCGGCTACACAGCCTAACTCCTTGGAAGACTAATTCGTTAATCTTGATTTCATCCCAAAGATCTTCACCAAAAGGATCACAGTTATCGACAAGAAAACTACAAGAGAAACAAAGAAAAATCAAGATCACAAAATGAAACAACCATCATCATCATCATCATCAAAGAGAGATGAATGAATGATAGTATTTTACTTGGGTCGAAAACGATTAATAGGCACCGGTTCTGGTAGGAGTGTATTCAGCTGGTCTAAAGAAGCCTAGGAACATCAAGCAATACAAAATGAAATCAAATGCACACTCCCATTAACTGATACTGTAACTATCATTAATGCCTCACCTGAGATGCAAACAAAAACGGAAACATATCTGCAAATGTTGTGGAGTAACCTGCTGCGAACTCAGGAGGTGAAGGTCTGGTTTCAGTTTCTGTATCAAGAAAGGACTTGATCAACTATGTGCATTCAAATGTGTTGCAAAATGAAAAGCATAAGAATCAAAAACCTTTATTAAAGCGAACCAAACGGCTTTGTTTGCCAAGATAATCTGAAAACCATTTAGCAGCTTCTTCTCCCTCATCAAACGCAGAGCCAGACCACTCCCACATGGACACACCTTCTGCTATCGAGCTCGGTTTAGTCAATGGAATCTTTAACGGACTCATACCTGGAGCTCTCACCACTGCCAGAAATGGAAACAATCAAGACAATCCATTCTGAGTCTCAGGTTCAGACAAGAGTTTATGTAAATTATTAACAGAAAATAAATACCCAAAAATGAGTCTTTTGTTGGCTCCCAGTCTTCAAAGAAGGCTTCCTTAGGCAGCTCGGATTCGACAAGAGCAAGCTTTGGCTCAACTCTTTGAGTGTATGCTCTTCCTTTGTAGTTCACGACTAACCAGTACCGGTCCCATTGAAATCCTGCATATATCAGTTTCAACAGATTAAGCCATCTTACGGAATCATCGAACATATAACATATTACTCACCAAATTCAAGAAACCAAGAATGATCTAAAGGGCAATTTTTCTCATTACTATTGTTACAAAGAGAAGTTTGTTCTTTGAATTACCAGTCTGAGTTACGGTTGCCTGAGTGACGGAGATTCCACGGCAAGATTTGATCGGATAGATGAACAAAGACTGAATCTTCAGAGCTTCCTCCATCTCTATCTCTCTCTGCGCCGACTCTCTCTGACACAGTCCTACAAAGACTTTAACTAATCTTTTTTTGTATGGGTGGGAGTGAGTGGAGAGGTAATAGAATGAATAAACACACGTGCACTATATTAGCAGACAGGTTACACCTACCACCATCTCTAAGATTCGTTTTTTTTTTCTTTTCAACTTTGAAAGACTACCGTTCAATGGAATGTTGTCAACGTTTTACCAAAAAAAAAACGTCAACAACAACATTGGTGGAACACATGTTCTTTGCCATCGACAGCTCATACGCAAAGATCGGGAATTAAATCAACGGTTTTGAGTTATGACACAGCACAAGTTTATCAGCTTGCACACCCTAAAGAGTAAAGAATTAACAAAAGCAGACAAAAGAAAAATAGAGAAACAAAAGCCATATCAAGTCAAAAGGGAAGCAAGTAGCTTTGTGAGATCATTGTAAACTAACGCATAGTTTAAGCATGAAAATTTTATGTTGAGAAGACTTCACTAATGAAGAAAGTTTTAGTTGGCAATTATTAACCAACAGAATCTGATACTGAAAGTGCTGAGCTTTTTTTTTAGGAAGCTACAATCCCTACTTGTTCTACTTGTTACGCTTCGCCGCACGTCTTCCATGACCCTTCTTTGGTGGTCCTTTATCACGACGCTTCAACATCTCAAGCTTCGATAAGCGCCTACAATAATAATACACAAACTCTCAAGTTAGAAAGCTACTAAAATATTATCTTCCACAAAATAAGAGAAAATCAATTCTACTCTCCTAAAGCTACTTTGCGTACACAGCTCTGCATAAGCCTCACATAACACAACCATTCAAGTCATAAGACTACGTGCTTTCTCATGCCCTGAATTTCATAAACTACCGAGCAAACCAGAAATGATTCTCCGTTTGTCGACTCTCTGAATCAATTACGGAAGAAGAACAGAGAACAAACTGAGGCAAATAAAGCCCACCAAAGATGAACACTATGATAAATTCTCCTAAATCAATCCAAAATACTCAGCCCTTCTGCCTGTTAAATCACTCAACCACTTGGATGATTACAATTCTCGTACACTAGACTAACGTCAGGCCTATCAACTACTACCCCACCAACTCAACTCAACACAAATTGCATAAACATTATTTGCAATTGAAGGCATATCTTTATGGAAATATATGAACTAGGCATTGCTTCAGTCTACTCAAATCTACTCTAAGGCATGCTTGATAACATGTCGTTGACTACACTGGTTCGCAAAGTTTTTAAATAAAAGAAGAAGTTTTTAGGGAATACTCTTTTTCTCCCCTAGCCAAGACATTGGAATCCTCGTTCTTAATGTCGTATGGATACCACTCTGCAACCTTATCACCAAAAAGCTTCTTCCTTAAGATCTTATGAGAAGACCTCTGCCCTGTTGGGTTAAGCATATGTCCGAAAATCCTTGCTCTAGCTTCGGTCACACCAACAGTGACTGCTGAAGTTACAAGGCTTTTCAGGCTACCACTAGCCATCTTTCCTTCAAAAACTACCTGTTAAAAGCAATAAAACACAATGAAACATGATCAATCAATTTGCAAAAACCAACACATTTTATGCTGATAAGTTTAACAAAAATGACGAAAGATCTCAATCTCGAGACTCAGTGATATTATTCTTAAAGCCAAAATGGGTACATGGCATATACAAAGGTACAAACTTTAAGCTAAAATACGGGTACTAAGCAACGATTCTTCATAACTGGGTCCAGTTTCCGTAGCTTTAGTTTCTAAAGACAGGAACTATCAATCTGAAACTGAAACATCAGCGTGAGATCCAGACGAATCTGGGTAAAGTTTCTACAGTTCGACGGGAAGAATTGGTCTATATTCACGAAAAAGATCATAATGATGTCACAAGCGCAATCAGAAATCACGGAGAAAACAAAAACAGATAGAATCTCTTTATGAATCATCTATGAGACATTTCATCGAACACTTTCCCTACTCGAGTAAAAAAAAGAAGAAGCCGCAGGGAACCATTTCCACCATCGGCGCTGAGACTATCCATCGAATGTCAGCGGAGAAGAAGAAAAGGAGAGGGAAACGTACCGAGAAGAGAAGCGACTAGTGAGTCGGAGACGGCGAGACTGCGAAACGAGAGGCACTAGAAATAAAATAAAAAAGTCGTCGAATGTAGTGGGGGTAGCATTCGGGAGTTTTACGATGAAAAAAAATTAAAATGAAAATAAAAATATAATTGCTTTCATTGAGAGTTGAACTCAAGACCTCCCGCTTACTAAACGGGTGCTCTAACCAACTGAGCTATGAAAGCTTTGATGCTAACTTTACATTTGATATTTATCTCTTGATAACGTTTTTTGGCTGATAAAAAATTGGACATTACCTAACCTTACTGATTTAAGATTTGAAGATATTACCGTTCAGAACCAAAAACTTATTAATTAACATATGTTAGTTTGACATCGAACAAATATATATACCATTTCGTTATTTCATTTCCTTTGAAAATTGGTAGAGATTCCAATTTTATTGGCATTTACAATGCTTAGTCTTAGTTTAAATCCAAGAACAACATATATATCTTATGGAAAAAGAAATATATATATATATATATATATATATATGTTAATCGTTAATCTAAAACCTGCAAAACTGTGTCACGTAAAGATGTACTTTCTCCATAAGTTATGTTACAACTTACAAGTACAACTGGAGGTAAACTGTATCATCTTTAAGAAAAAGCAGCAAAGGCCCAAAGCTATGAGATGGATTGATTACCTATATTGTCTTATTTAGGGGTAGGTTTTATCAATAGGGGCCAAATAAAGCCGAAGATGATATTGTTAGACAAAGTGTGTGTAAACAAATATAAGCAATTGGATTTGATTCAGCGACCTGACTACATGCTAAAAGACAATTAACCATGTAAATTGAGAATAAGCATAGTTCAGGAATGAACTCCCAAATAAGAACATCACACTAAGTACAAAGATATTTTTTTCCCATGAGATAAGGGTTTCACACTTTATCATTCCCTAAAAAATAACCAAATTGAATATGACATTTCACCTTTTACAAACCAGATATTGATAAACTTATCCATTTTCGAATATGATAAACGTAACATACTTATATACATATCTAAACCACAAATTTTTTTTTGTTAATCAAAAAGTTTTAACCTTCATTTTTTTTTTGTCATCAACAATACAGACCATACTGGCTCTGTAAACCTTCGTTTAAACTTATATCTCTATATCTTTTAATAATAAAAAAACTCAGCAGTGGATCTGCGTTTATCTCAAAGATGACATCTGCAAAAAAAATTATTAAATGGGGATATCAAAGAGAAACAACTGTTTTATATATAGATAATTGAGAGAAACATTTCAAAGATATAAACAATTTTGTTTAGGTTTTAGAAGCTTATAATATTGTTTGGTTCAAAATTTAGAGTTTATAGGAATCTAAACTGTGGTTTTAATTTCTTCTCTGTAAAATTTGGTTATTCTACAAGGCATAGATTTCCTATTTTTGTATCTAGACAAACAATTATTTAGCATATAACTCTATTTTTTATATTATACTCCCTATGTTTTTTAAAAAGTGTCATGATACATTTAACGAAGATTTAAAAACTGTATAATAGATTAATATATCTTTATTTGATGTACAATTAATTAAATGAAAGATGATTTAAATAAAAAATTATTGGTTATTGAAAAAGTAAAAAAAAAAAGAATTACATTAGAATGTAAAATGACATATTTGAAATAAAAAATAAACTAAACATAGAAAGACAACTTTTCTATGCATGAAAATCTAAACATAGAAAGACAACTTTTAAATTTTTCATGAGGGCTTCTCGAGTCATGTGAAAGCTAAACACACTTCACAACGTAATAATTTTTTCGAAGAAGTACCCTTCAACCAAGTCATCGTTCGGTCATCTCAACGCTCTTGCATTGGCCTCTCAACCACGCTCTTTCATTGGCCATGGTCAAAGCCATATCAGTTCTTTTATACTATTTCATTATCATATATATATGTATATAACTTATATATTTCATTGTCATTAGTCTCGTTTCACATTATCATTACTTACACAACTAAAATTCTCATCAAGTTGAATTTAGTAGATAAATGGAAATCAGTTTGGTCTTCAAGATGGATAAATCGAAACACAACATCATAGTATTTTTTACGGCATTTTATAAATTTTATAAATAGACACACAAATACACAATAATTGAAAAACAAAGATAAATCTCCACTTTTATTTTACAAATTTTTTTTTTTGCAGGATTTCGAAACCATTTCACAATTTCAAGTCTAAAATCTAAAATCAGTTAATCCGAAACATCTCATTACTATGAGCATTTATAGAAAGAACACATACAAACACTGGCACAGTCGCAACATAAATGTAAGAAACTTGCAATTGCATTTTCCAATGCCTCTCATCTGACCCTCGTTGACCTTCGTCTGCTCTTTCCCATTGCTTCATTCATTTCCCTTTAATCACACACACACACTGTCAATAATTAATCAAAGCGAAATGACAGAAGATATAAAGAAAGACCCGCGTGTCGTCATTGTAAAAGGCTATACTATGTAGTTTTAGGCTTCTAGCCTTCTTTTATAGCCGATCCCAAAGCTTTATCTGCATTTACTTCTCTTGCAACTCACCACACATCAAACATTTGAGCGTGTTATATCTATCTATAGAGAGAAAGAGAGAGAGTCCCCCATGCACCATCCTTACGATCATCTCTGTTCCATCAACTTCAACAAAAAAAAAACAACAATTGTCTTAAACTCTAGGCTCACTCCTACTAATCACCAGAGGAATCTTCATTCACTTTCATACACTTCTTGTTTCCTGAAGAAGAAGAAGCAAAACAATGCAGCGGCTTTCTCTTCTTGTTCTGTTTTTCCTCTGTTTTTTAGTCGGTTCTGGTTCGGGTCAACCGGGTCAAAGCAACGATCTCCAAACTCTCCTCGAACTGAAGAAGTCTCTTGTCGCAAACCCAAAAGACGAAACCGTTCTCCGGAGTTGGAACTCCGATGATCCCAATTACTGCAACTGGACCGGCGTCACGTGCGGTGGTCGTGAAGTCATCGGTTTAAATCTCTCCGGTTTAAACTTAACCGGTTCAATCTCTCCTTCTATTGGCCGGTTTGATAACATAATCGACCTCGATCTATCGTCCAACAGTCTCGTAGGTCCCATCCCAGCTGCTCTCTCCAACCTCTCTTCTTCTTTGGAAACTCTGCATCTCTTCTCTAACCTACTCAGCGGCGAGATACCGAGTCAACTCGGCTCACTCGTGAATCTCAAGTCGTTAAAAATCGGAAACAACGACCTCGCCGGATCAATCCCGGAGACGTTAGGGAATCTCGCCAATCTCCAGACGCTCGGATTAGCGGCGTGCAGACTCACCGGTCCGATACCGAGTCAACTCGGTCGACTCGTTCAGATGCAGTATTTGTATCTGCGACATAACTACCTCGAAGGACCGATTCCACCCGAGTTAGGAAACTGTACCAACCTCGTTATGTTCTCCGCGGAGGCGAACAGACTCAACGGGTCGTTACCGGCGGAGCTGAGTCGACTCGGTAACCTCGAGTCACTCAATTTGGCAAACAACAGCTTGTCCGGAGAGATACCGAGTCAACTCGGTGATCTCCGCAGTCTCAACCACCTTTACTTGATCGGTAACAAACTTCAAGGTTCGATTCCAAAGACATTAACGGAGTTAAAAAACCTCAGAATCCTTGATTTGTCTAAGAACAGTCTCACCGGAGGGATACATGAAGAGTTCTGGAACATGAATCAGCTTGAGTATCTGGTTCTAGAGTACAATCCTCTCTCTGGTTCCTTACCAAAGAGCTTGTGTTCTAACAACACAAATCTTAAGCTACTGCTTTTGTCTGAAACTCAGCTTTCCGGCGAAATTCCGACAGAAATCAGCAAATGTCGGTCATTACAAGAGCTTAACTTGTCCAACAACACGCTCACCGGTCTAATTCCCGACTCGTTGTTTCACCTCGTCGAACTCACGGTTTTATATATTAACAACTGTAGCTTGCGAGGCACGTTATCTCCATCTATATCTAACCTAACGAACCTACAAGAGTTTGGTCCGTCTCACAATGCCTTGGAGGGGAAGTTACCAAAAGAGATCGGTTTTCTCAGCAAACTTGAACGTCTGTTGCTTCACGATAACCGGTTTTCCGGTCAAATCCCGGTTGAGATTGGGAACTGCACGAGTCTGCAGGAGATTGATATGTATGGGAATCATTTCAGTGGAGAGATTCCTTCTTGGATAGGAAGATTGAAAGATCTTACTTGGCTTCACTTGAGAGAGAACGAGTTTTCTGGTAACATTCCCGCCACTTTAGGTAACTGTCAACAACTGACGCTTCTTGATTTAGCTGACAATCACCTCACCGGTTCGATCCCTTCCTCCTTCGGCTTCTTAACGGCCTTGGACCAGCTTCACCTTTACAACAACTCTCTTCAGGGGAACCTTCCCAGCTCACTTATGAACCTCAAGAAGCTCACAAGAATCAATTTCTCAAACAACACGCTCAATGGCTCCATCAGCCCCTTGTGCGGTTCAAGCTCTTATCTCTCGTTTGATCTCACGGACAACAGATTCGAGGGAGATGTACCTCTTGAGCTAGGGAAGTCTCCGAGCCTCAATCGGTTAAGGTTAGGGAAGAATCAATTCACAGGAAGAATCCCTTGGACATTAGGGAAGATCAATGCACTGTCTTTATTGGATATCTCAAGCAACTCACTGACAGGAATCATACCAGTAGAGCTCGGTTTGTGTACGAATCTGACACTCATTGATCTCAGCAATAACTTTCTTTCAGGGGTTATACCTCCATGGCTTGGAAAGCTTCCTTTCTTGGGTGAGCTCAAGCTTTCTTCTAACCAGCTCACCGGGTCACTCCCTAGTGATATTTTCAACTTAAGCAAGCTTCTTGTGCTATCTCTTGATGGTAACTCACTTAACGGCTCTATACCACAAGAGATTGGAAACTTGGAAGCACTCAATGTACTTAACCTAGACAAGAATCAGATTTCAGGTCAGCTTCCTTCAGCCATAGGAAAGCTGAGCAAGCTTTACGAGCTTCGGTTATCGAGAAACTCCTTAATAGGAGACATCCCTGTTGAGATTGGACAGCTACAAGATCTTCAAAGTGCTTTAGATCTCAGCTACAACAACTTCACTGGACACATTCCATCAACCATTTGGACGTTACATAAGCTTGAATCTCTTGATCTGTCTCACAATCACCTTGTCGGAGACGTTCCTGGCCCAATAGGGGATATGAAGAGTTTAGGATACCTCAACCTCTCTTACAACAACCTAACGGGCAGGTTAAAGAAACCTTTCTATAAATGGCATGCAGATGCTTTTGTAGGCAATGCAGATCTCTGTGGAAGCCCTCTTAGTCCCTGCAAGAGAGCTGGATCAAAGCAGCAAGGTCTTAGCGCAAAAACCGTAGTTATAATCTCTGCCTTGTCTTCAGTAGCAGCTATTGCTTTGACGGTACTAGTGGTTGTCCTCTTCTGCAAGCAAGGTCATGATCTTCTAAACAGCACATTCTCATCAAACTCTTCTCCTTCTTCACAAGCTCCCCTCTTTAGAAACGGAGCTGCAAAGACGGATATAAAGTGGGAAGACATTATGGAGGCTACGCATCGCCTTGACGACGAGTTCATGATTGGATCAGGAGGGTCAGGAAAAGTTTACAAAGCGGATTTGAAGAACGGTGAGACGATTGCTGTGAAGAAGATTCTCTGGAAAGATGATTTGATGTCAAACAAGAGCTTCAACAGAGAAGTGAAGACGCTTGGAACGATCAGACACAGACATTTGGTTAAGCTGATGGGTTACTGCACTAGCAAAGAAGAAGGCTTGAACCTGTTGATTTATGAGTACATGGAGAACGGAAGCGTCTGGGACTGGCTTCACGAGAAGAAGAAGCAGGTTCTTGGTTGGGAAACAAGATTGAAAATTGCACTTGGGTTGGCTCAAGGAGTGGAGTATCTTCATTTTGATTGTGCTCCTCCTATAGTTCACCGCGATATCAAAACCAGTAATGTGCTTCTTGACTCCAACATGGAAGCACACTTGGGAGATTTTGGACTCGCAAAGATCTTAACTGAAGAGAGTAATGACACCAACACAGGATCACATAGTTTGTTTGCTGGCTCTTATGGCTACATTGCACCAGGTTTTTATCTTTCTTGAGTTTCTTGATTTTGTTTTCCACTGTTAAAGCTAATGTTCTTTTTGTTTTGTTTCAGAATATGCTTACTCGTTGAAGGCCACTGAGAAGAGTGATGTGTACAGTATGGGGATAGTGTTGATGGAGATTGTGACTGGTAAAAAGCCAACAGATGAAGTGTTTGATGAAGAGACCAATATGGTTCGATGGGTAGAGACGTGTCTTGAGATGCCACCTGGTTCTAGAGCGAGGGAGAAGCTGATTGATTCAGAGCTTAAACCGCTTTTGCCTTGCGAAGAAGCAGCAGCATATCAGCTTCTTGAAATAGCGATTCAGTGCACAAAAACTTATCCTCGGGAGAGACCATCTTCAAGACAAGCTTGCGACTGTCTTCTCAATGTCTTCAACAACAGAGCTGCTAGTTATGGGGAGATGCAAACTGGTTCGGAGAAATAATTTTCCTTGAGACATATTATGTAGTTTGTGCTAATAGAATAATGAAATTGAGCATCTAGTGCTTTCTTATGTGATTCTTGAGGGTTTGGTTACATTAGTTCCTGACCATCAAAATTGTTCATGCAAATCAAGAAACTGTCAGTAGAAATCCGGGAACAAAAATTATACATAAAAATCGTTGTATAGGGGACTTAAAATAACATTGGATACTTGGGTCTTGATGGATAGAGTGACAAAGCGTTAGCAATATGTTAGCAAATATGTTTCAGGAGTTATGTTCTTATTAATATAACTATTATAAATGAATAAGTTTCAAAAAGTATTATAACTGATTAATAGATTAGTTTTTTTAGAACAACGACTGATTAATAGATTAGTAAAGTGATTAATATATAAAATTACTATCTAATGTATAATTTATTTACTTATATATATCTATAGAACAATTCTCTTAAATGTTTAAATTTTTTTGTCACGAAAAGAGTCCATAAGGAAGAAAATGACCAAAAGAGGTTTCATTAAAGAGGCAAAAGACTTTTTTACTATTTGCTTTATAGATATATAAATAATTAAAAATAAGAAAAAATAAAAAAAAACAAAAAATAGATTTAAAAAAATTAATAATTTTGAATTATATGATTTCAAATTCAAACCTTTTATAATTTTTTCAATTTTGTTTTCAAATTTTCTTTTTGAAATTCAAAAATGCTTTTTGAAACTATCTTTAAAATTTTTATTTTTAAATTTTTAATATTTATTTATTTTCTAAAATTTTATACCCACCACCAAAGCCCCTTAATTCTAAACCCAAATTACGACACACCTAGGTCGCATTCGGGTAAATTTGTGTGGGTAGATTTTTTACCCTCGCTCTCACCCTCACCTTTAATCTCATTCTCACCTCACACTCACACTCACACTCACACTCACCCTCACACTCACCCTCACCTTTACTCTCATCCTCACTCACACTCACCTCTCTCTCTCTCTCTCTCTCTCTCTCTCTCTCTCTCTCTCTCTCTCTCTCTCATAACTTTTTTACATCATCACATTATTTTATTTATAATATGCTTTACGTTAGATAAGTATTCTTTAAGATTTTTTCATCAATAGATGTATTTTTTAAATATAATTCTGAAAAAATTCTATTTTAGAAAAGTTTTCAATTTTTTATAGAAATGTTGTAGATTTGGGGTTGTGATTTAGAAATTAGGATAACAATAATTTTTGTTCATAGATGAGTATTCTTTTAGATTTTTTTGATCAATAGTTGTATTTTTTAAATATAATTTTCAAAAATTCTGTTTTAGGAAAGTTTTCATTTTTTCATATAAATACTGTAGATTTGGGGTTGTGGTTTAGAAATTAGGATAACAATAACTTTTGTTGATAGATGAGTATTTTTTTAAAGATTTTTTATCAATAGGTTATATATTTTAGATAAAATTCTGAAAAATTCTATTTTAGGAAAGTTTTCATTTTTTGTAGAAATATTGTAGATTTGGGGTTGTGATTTAGAAATTAGGATAACAATAATATTTGTTGATAGATGAGTATTCTTTTAGATTTTTTGATCAATAGTTGTATTTTTTAAATATAATTCTCAAAAATTCTATTTTAGGAAAGTTTTCAATTTTTTCATAGAAATATTGTACATTTGGGGTTGTGATTTAGAAATTAGGATAACAATAATTTTTGTTGATAGATGAGTATTTTTTTTAGATTTTTTAATCAATAAGATGTATAATTTAGATAAAATTATGAAAAATTCTATTTTAGGAAAATTTTCATTTTTTTGTAGAAATATTGTTGATTTGGGGTTATGATTTAGAAATTAGGATAACAATAATATTTGTTGATAGATGAGTATTCTTTTAGATTTTTTGATCAATAGTTGTATTTTTTAAATATAATTCTCAAAAATTATATTTTAGGAAAGTTTTCAATTTTTTTTAGAAATGTTGTAGATTTGGGGTTGTGATTTAGAAATTAGGATGACAATAATTTTTGTTGATAGATGAGTATTCTTTTAGATTTTTTTGATCAATAGTTTTATTTTTTAAATATAATTTTCAAAAAAGTTTTCATTTTTTCATAGAAATATTGTAGATTTGGGGTTGTGGTTCAGAAATTAGGATAACAATAATTTTTGTTGATAGATGAGTATTCTTTTAGATTTTTTTGATCAATAGTTTGTATATTTTAAATATAATTTTCAAAAACTCTATTTTAAGAAAGTTTTCATTTTTTCATAGAAATATTGTAGATTTGGGGTTGTGATTTAAAATTAGGATAACAATAATTTTTTTTTGGTAGATGGCAGGAGACGATAGTCTCCTACTTTTTATTCAAGATCAAAACTTGCGTTACAAGAAAATCCGTCTAGCTCTAGCAAACCCATGAATATCATCTGACAAGATAGAAGCAACATGCTCCGGAGCAAACTCAAAGTAATGTAAACCGTACGGTAAAGAAAAAGCATAGTTAGCTAATCCATCTGCTAGACAATTAGCCTCCCTATACACGTGCGAAATCTTGACTAACCAGTCTCTTGATATGAAGCCATAGCACAAACGTACTAGGAATGACAGGGGATGAGAATCCTGGATACCTGTCGTAAGAAAACCCACCACACTCTCGGAATCAACCTCCACCTCTAGTCGTCGGATTCCCTTATCCCATGCTATACATAGGCCGTAATAAACACCCCATAACTCCGCCAATGGGGCTGAGCAAATACCAATATTGATCGCAAAGCCTCCTCTCCACTCTCCATATTCATCACGCATGGCCCCACCTGCTGTAGCCAGTCCCGGATTCCCTTTAGAGGACCCGTCAGTATTCAATTTACACCAGCCATTACCCGGTTTGCACCATGCGATCTGTCTCTCCACACGCGTACTAACGGTCGAGCAGGGTCGCAGTTTCTTGTTTGCTAGTACCACCTCCTGAGTCTTATCTTTAACAAACTGCACCCTATCTCGACACTTTCCAGTTTCACCAAAGACATACCCACACCTCCATTTCCAACACCACCACACAGTCAACGCAAACATTGTGGGCCATTGATCTCCATTAGCCGACGTATCGTTTGTGAGATTCTCATACAGCCATTCTAAAAGTGGTTGATTGAAGAACCGTTGTTGTTTTCTTAGGATCACAATTTTTCTCCATAGTCCCATTGCAGCAGGGCAATCTCGAAGGACATGAATGATTGTCTCATCTCCATTCTTGCACAGTTGGCACATTCCATTATCACTTAAGTGTCTCCGCTTCCTCTCCATGTTCGTCATGATAACTTGGTGCGCAACCAACCATAAAAAAACTCTAACTCTTTCTGGTACCATAACCCGCCAAACCCGACTGTAGAAAGCCTCCATATTTGGTCTCGGTGACTTGTCTATTGTCAAGAGTGCATACGCTGATTTCACAGAGAAGAGACCATTCTTACTTCCTCCCCAGGACATCCTATCCTTAGCCCCTGTGACATCATCGATCACCACCGAAGCTAAACGTAATCGATTCTCCATTGATATGTACGGTTCAATTTGTTGTGCTAACCAACCTATCCCAGTCTGCCATAGGTCACAAGCTTTTGCCTCCAACAGTGCTTCCGGAATCTCCACCAAACTCAAGCCATGTAAGGGTTCATGCAACAACCAATTATCCTTCCAAAACCGTACTCGGTGACCATCTCCTAATATCCAGGAAGCTCCTGGAATCACAACTGCTCGAATTCCCAACACCAAGCTCCTCCACGTCGCCGACCAGCTCCCCTGAGGCACCAACCATGCTGATTCATGTATCTCACCTACACGAAACTTCTTACGTAAGATTTGCACCCATAGTCCATCTTGTGTGTTCAACAGTCTCCAGCCGAGTTTAGCTAAGAGAGAAAAGTTCATTTCTTTTGCTGATCTTATGCCAAAGGATAACAATAATTTTTATTGATAGATGAGTATTATTTAAGATTTTTTTGATCAATAGTTGTATTTTTAAAATATAATTCTCAAAAGTTATATTTTAGGAAAGTTTTCATTTTTTCATAGAAATATTGTAGATTTGAGGTTGTGATTTAGAAGTTAGGATAACAATAATTTTTGTTGATAGATGAGTATTATTTCAGATTTTTTTGATCAATGGGATGTATATTTTAGATAAAATTCTGAAAAATTTTATTTTAGGAAAGTTTTCATTTTTTTGTAGAAATATTATAGATTTGGGGTTGTGATTTAGAAATTAGGATAACAATAATTTTTGTTGATAGATGAGTATTCTTTTAAATTTTTTTGATTAGTAGTTGTATTTTTTAAATATAATTTTCAAAAATTCTATTTTAGGAAAGTTTTCATTTTTTCATAGAAATATTGTAGATTTGGGGTTGTTAATTTAGAAATTAGGATAACAATAATCTTTGTTGATAGATGAGTATTCTTTTAAATTTTTTTGATCAATAGTTGTATTTTTTAAATATAATTTTCAAAATTTCTATTTTAAGAAAGTTTTCATTTTTTCATAGGAATATTGTAGATTTGGGGTTGTGGTTTAGAAATTAGGATAACAATAATTTTTGTTGATAGATGAGTATTCTTTTAAATTTTTTGGATCAATAGTTGTATTTTTTAAATATAATTTTCAAAAATTCCATTTTAGGAAAGTTTTCATTTTTTCATAGAAATATTGTAGATTTGGGGTTGTGATTTAGAAATTAGGATAACAATAATTTTTGTTGATAGATGAGTATTATTTCAGATTTTTTTGATCAATAGTTGTATTTTTTAAATATAATTTTCAAAATATCTATTATAGGAAAGTTTTCATTTTTTCATTGAAATATTGAAGATTTGGGGTTGTGGTTTAGAAATTAGGATAACAATAATTTTTGTTGATAGATGAGTATTCTTTTAAATTTTTTTGATCAATATTTGTATTTTTTAAATATAATTTTCAAAAATTCTATTTTAGGAAAGTTTTCATTTTTTCATAGAAATATTGTAGATTTGGGGTTGTGATTTAGAAATTAGGATAACAATAATTTTTGTTGATAGATGAGTATTATTTCTGATTTTTTGATCAATAGTAGCATTTTTTAAATATAATTTTCAAAAATTCTATTTTAGGAAAGTTTTCATTTTTTCATTGAAATATTGTAGATTTGGGGTTGTGGTTTAAAAATTAGGATAACAATAATTTTTGTTGATAGATGAGTATTCCTTTAAATTTTTTTGATCAATAGTTGTATTTTTTAAATATAAGTTTCAAAAATTCTATTTTAGGAAAGTTTTCGTTTTTTTCATCGAAATATTGTAGATTTGGGGTTGTGATTTATAAATTAGGATAACAATAATTTTTGTTGATAGATGAGTATTATTTCAGATTTTTTTGATCAATAGTTGTATTTTTTAATATAATTTTCAAAATTCTATTTTAGGAAAGTTTTCATTTTTTCATTGAAATATTGTAGATTTGGGGTTGTGGTTTAGAAATTAGGATAACAATAATTTTTGTTGATAGATGAGTATTCTTTTAAATTTTTTTGATCAATAGTTGTAATTTTTAAATATAATTTTCAAAAATTCTATTTTAGGAAAGTTTTCATTTTTCATAGAAATATTGTAGATTTGGGGTTGTGATTTAGAAATTAGGATAACAATAATTTTTGTTGATATATGAGTATTATTTCAGATTTTTTGATCAATAGTTGTATTTTTTAAATATAATTCTCAAAAATTATATTTTAGGAAAGTTTTCATTTTTTCATAGAAATATTGTAGATTTGGGGTTGTGGTTTAGAAATTAGGATAACAATAATTTTTGTTGATAGATGAGTATTTTTTCAGATTTTTTTGATCAATAGTTTTATTTTTTAAATATAATTTTCAAAAATTCTATTTTAGGAAAGTTTTCATTTTTTCATAGAAATATTGTAGATTTGGGGTTGTGATTTAGAAATTAGGATAACAATAATTTTGTTGATAGATGAGTATTATTTCAGATTTTTTGATCAATGGGATGTATATTTTAGATAAAATTCTGAAAAATTTTATTTTAGGAAAGTTTTCATTTTTTTGTAGAAATATTATAGATTTGGGGTTGTGATTTAGAAATTAGGATAACAATAATTTTTGTTGATAGATGAGTATTCTTTTAAATTTTTTTGATCAATAGTTGTATTTTTTAAATATAATTTTCAAAAATTCTATTTTAGGAAAGTTTTCATTTTTTCATAGAAATATTGTAGATTTGGGGTTGTGATTTAGAAATTAGGATAACAATAATTTTTGTTGATAGATGAGTATTCTTTTAAATTTTTTTGATCAATAGTTGTATTTTTTAAATATAATTTTCAAAAATTCTATTTTAGGAAAGTTTTCATTTTTTCATAGAAATATTGTAGATTTGGGGTTGTGGTTTAGAAATTAGGATAACAATAATTTTTGTTGATAGATGAGTATTCTTTTAAATTTTTTGATCAATAGTTGTATTTTTTAAATATAATTTTCAAAAATTCTATTTTAGGAAAGTTTTCATTTTTTCATAGAAATATTGTAGATTTGGGGTTGTGATTTAGAAATTAGGATAACAATAATTTTTGTTGATAGATGAGTATTATTTCAGATTTTTTTGATCAATAGTTGTATTTTTAAATATAATTTCAAAATATCTATTTTAGGAAAGTTTTCATTTTTTCATAGAAATATTGTAGATTTGGGGTTGTGGTTTAGAAATTAGGATAACAATAATTTTTGTTGATAGATGAGTATTCTTTAAATTTTTTGATCAATAGTTGTATTTTTTAAATATAATTTCAAAAATTCTATTTTAGGAAAGTTTTCATTTTTTCATAGAAATATTGTAGATTTGGGGTTGTGATTTAGAAATTAGGATAACAATAATTTTGTTGATAGATGAGTATTATTCAGATTTTTTGATCAATAGTTGTATTTTTAAATATAATTTTCAAAAATTCTATTTTAGGAAAGTTTTCATTTTTTCATTGAAATATTGTAGATTTGGGGTTGTGGTTTAAAATTAGGATAACAATAATTTTTGTTGATAGATGAGTATTCTTTTAAATTTTTTTGATCAATAGTTGTATTTTTAAATATAATTTCAAAAATTCTATTTTAGGAAAGTTTTCATTTTTTTCATAGAAATATTGTAGATTTGGGGTTGTGATTTAGAAATTAGGATAACAATAATTTTGTTGATAGATGAGTATTATTTCAGATTTTTTTGATCAATAGTTGTATTTTTAAATATAATTTCAAAAATTCTATTTTAGGAAAGTTTTCATTTTTTCATAGAAATATTGTAGATTTGGGGTTGTGATTTAGAAATTAGGATAACAATAATTTTGTTGATAGATGAGTATTCTTTAAATTTTTGATCAATAGTTGTATTTTTTAAATATAATTTCAAAAATTCTATTTTAGGAAAGTTTTCATTTTTTCATAGAAATATTGTAGATTTGGGGTTGTGGTTTAGAAATTAGGATAACAATAATTTTGTTGATAGATGAGTATTCTTTAAATTTTTTGATCAATAGTTGTATTTTTAAATATAATTTTCAAAAATTCTATTTTAGGAAAGTTTTCATTTTTTCATAGAAATATTGTAGATTTGGGGTTGTGATTTAGAAATTAGGATAACAATAATTTTGTTGATAGATGAGTATTATTTCAGATTTTTTTGATCAATAGTTGTATTTTTAAATATAATTTTCAAAAATTCTATTTAGGAAAGTTTTCATTTTTTCATAGAAATATTGTAGATTTGGGGTTGTGGTTTAGAAATTAGGATAACAATAATTTTTGTTGATAGATGAGTATTCTTTTAATTTTTTTGATCAATAGTTGTATTTTTTAAATATAATTTTCAAAATTATTTTAGGAAAGTTTTCATTTTTCATAGAAATATTGTAGATTTGGGGTTGTGATTTAGAAATTAGGATAACAATAATTGTTGATAGATGAGTATTATTAGATTTTTTGATCAATAGTTGTATTTTTTAAATATAATTTTCAAAAATTCTATTTTAGGAAAGTTTTCATTTTTCATTGAAATATTGTAGATTTGGGGTTGTGTTTAGAAATTAGGATAACAATAATTTTTGTTGATAGATGAGTATTCTTTAAATTTTTTTGATCAATAGTTGTATTTTTTAAATATAATTTCAAAAATTCTATTTTAGGAAAGTTTTCATTTTTTCATAGAAATATTGTAGATTTGGGGTTGTGATTTAGAAATTAGGATAACAATAATTTTTGTTGATAGATGAGTATTATTTCAGATTTTTTGATCAATAGTTGTATTTTTAAATATAATTTCAAAAATTCTATTTTAGGAAAGTTTTCATTTTTTCATAGAAATATTGTAGATTTGGGGTTGTGGTTTAGAAATTAGGATAACAATAATTTTTGTTGATAGATGAGTATTCTTTTAAATTTTTTGATCAATAGTTGTATTTTTAAATATAATTTTCAAAAATTCTATTTTAGGAAAGTTTTCATTTTCATAGAAATATTGTAGATTTGGGGTTGTGATTTAGAAATTAGGATAACAATAATTTTGTTGATAGATGAGTATTATTTCAGATTTTTTGATCAATAGTTTTTTTTTAAATATAATTTCAAAAATTCTATTTTAGGAAAGTTTTCATTTTTTCATAGAAATATTGTAGATTTGGGGTTGTGATTTAGAAATTAGGATAACAATAATTTTTGTTGATAGATGAGTATTTTTCAGATTTTTTTGATCAATAGTTGTATTTTTAAATATAATTCTCAAAATTCTATTTTAGGAAAGTTTTCATTTTTCATAGAAATATTGTAGATTTGGGGTTGTGGTTAGAAATTAGGATAACAATAATTTTGTTGATAGATGAGTATTCTTTTAATTTTTTGATCAATAGTTGTATTTTTTAAATATAATTTCAAAAATTCTATTTTAGGAAAGTTTTCATTTTTTCATGAAATATTGTAGATTTGGGGTTGTGGTTTAGAAATTAGGATAACAATAATTTTTGTTGATAGATGAGTATCTTTAAATTTTTTGATCAATAGTTGTATTTTTAAATATAATTTTCAAAAATTCTATTTTAGGAAAGTTTTCATTTTTTCATAGAAATATTGTAGATTTGGGGTTGTGGTTTAGAAATTAGGATAACAATATTTTTGTTGATAGATGAGTATTATTTAGATTTTTTTGATCAATAGTTGTATTTTTTAAATATAATTTTCAAAAATTCTATTTTAGGAAAGTTTTCATTTTTTCATAGAAATATTGTAGATTTGGGGTTGTGATTTAGAAATTAGGATAACAATAATTTTGTTGATAGATGAGTATTCTTTTCAGATTTTTTTGATCAATAGTTGTATTTTTAAATATAATTTTCAAAAATTCTATTTTAGGAAAGTTTTCATTTTTTCAGAAATATTGTAGATTTGGGGTTGTGGTTTAGAAATTAGGATAACAATAATTTTTGTTGATAGGAGTATTTTTTAAATTTTTTGATCAATAGTTGTATTTTTAAATATAATTTCAAAAATTCTATTTTAGGAAAGTTTTCATTTTTTCATAGAAATATTGTAGATTTGGGTTTGGATTTTAAATTAGGATAACAATAATTTTTGTTGATAGATGAGTATTATTTCAATTTTTTTGATCAATAGTTGTATTTTTTAAATATAATTTTCAAAAATTCTATTTTAGGAAAGTTTTCATTTTTCATAGAAATATTGTAGATTTGGGGTTGGTTTAGAAATTAGGATAACAATAATTTTTGTTGATAGATGAGTATTCTTTTAATTTTTTGATCAATAGTTGTATTTTTTAAATATAATTTTCAAAATTCTATTTTAGGAAAGTTTTCATTTTCATAGAAATATTGTAGATTTGGGGTTGTGATTTAGAAATTAGGATAACAATAATTTTTGTTGATAGATGAGTATTATTTCAGATTTTTTTGATCAATAGTTGTATTTTTTAAATATAATTTTCAAAAAATCTATTTTAGGAAAGTTTTCATTTTTCATAGAAATATTGTAGATTTGGGGTTGTGTTTAGAAATTAGGATAACAATAATTTGTTGATAGATGAGTATTCTTTTAAATTTTTTGATCAATAGTTGTATTTTTAAATATAATTTTCAAAAATTCTATTTTAGGAAAGTTTTCATTTTTCATAGAAATATTGTAGATTTGGGGTTGTGATTTAGAAATTAGGATAACAATAATTTTGTTGATAGATGAGTATTATTTCAGATTTTTTTGATCAATAGTTGTATTTTTAAATATAATTCTCAAAAATTATTTTAGGAAAGTTTTCATTTTTCATAGAAATATTGTAGATTTGGGGTTGTGATTTAGAAATTAGGATAACAATAATTTTTGTTGATAGATGAGTATTCTTTTAATTTTTTGATCAATAGTTGTATTTTTTAAATATAATTTCAAAATTCTATTTTAGGAAAGTTTTCATTTTTTCATAGAAATATTGTAGATTTGGGGTTGTGGTTAGAAATTAGGATAACAATAATTTTTGTTGATAGATGAGTATTCTTTAAATTTTTTTGATCAATAGTTGTATTTTTTAATATAATTTTCAAAAATTCTATTTTAGGAAAGTTTTCATTTTTCATAGAAATATTGTAGATTTGGGGTTGTGATTTAGAAATTAGGATAACAATAATTTTTGTTGATGATATGAGTATTATTCAGATTTTTTGATCAATAGTTGTATTTTTAAATATAATTTTCAAAAATTATTTTAGGAAAGTTTTCATTTTTTCATTTTTCATAGAAATATTGTAGATTTGGGGTTGTGGTTTAGAAATTAGGATAACAATAATTTTTGTTGATAGATGAGTATTTTTTCAGATTTTTTGATCAATAGTTGTATTTTTAAATATAATTTCAAAAATTCTATTTTAGGAAAGTTTTCATTTTTCATAGAAATATTGTAGATTTGGGGTTGTGATTTAGAAATAGGATAACAATAATTTGTTGATAGATGAGTATTATTTCAGATTTTTTGATCAATAGTTGTATTTTTAAAATATAATTTCAAAATTCTATTTTAGGAAAGTTTTCATTTTCATAGAAATATTGTAGATTTGGGGTTGTGGTTTAGAAATTAGGATAACAATAATTTTGTTGATAGATGAGTATTCTTTAAATTTTTTGATCAATAGTTGTATTTTTTAAATATAATTTCAAAAATTCTATTTTAGGAAAGTTTTCATTTTTTCATAGAATATTGTAGATTTGGGTTGTGGTTGTGGTTTAGAAATTAGGATAACAATAATTTTTGTTGATAGATGAGTATTCTTTTAAATTTTTTGATCAATAGTTGTATTTTTTAAATATAATTTCAAAAATTCTATTTTAGGAAAGTTTTCATTTTTCATAGAAATATTGTAGATTTGGGGTTGTGATTTAGAAATAGGATAACAATAATTTTTGTTGATAGATGAGTATTATTCAGATTTTTTTGATCAATAGTGTTTTTAAATATAATTTTCAAAAATTCTATTTTAGGAAAGTTTTCATTTTTTCATAGAAATATTGTAGATTTGGGGTTGTGATTTAGAAATTAGGATAACAATAATTTTTGTTGATAGATGAGTATTCTTTTAGATTTTTTTGATCAATAGTTTATTTTTTAATATAATTTCAAAATTCTATTTTAGGAAAGTTTTCATTTTTCATAGAAATATTGTAGATTTGGGGTTGTGATTTAGAAATTAGGATAACAATAATTTTTGTTGATAGATGATTATTTCAGATTTTTTTGATCAATAGTTGTATTTTTTAAATATAATTTCAAAAATTCTATTTTAGGAAAGTTTTCATTTTTCATAGAAATATTGTAGATTTGGGGTTGTGATTTAGAAATTAGGATAACATAATTTTTGTTGATAGATGAGTATTCTTTAAGATTTTTTGATCAATAGTTGTATTTTAAATATAAATTTCAAAAATTCTATTTTAGGAAAGTTTTCATTTTTTCATTGAAATATTGTAGATTTGGGGTTGTGGTTAGAAATTAGGATAACAATAATTTTTGTTGATAGATGAGTATTCTTTAGATTTTTTTGATCAATAGTTGTATTTTTTAAATATAATTTCAAAATTCTATTTTAGGAAAGTTTTCATTTTTCATAGAAATATTGTAGATTTGGGGTTGTGATTTAGAAATTAGGATAACAATAATTTTTGTTGATAGATGAGTATTATTTCAGATTTTTGATCAATAGTTGTATTTTTTAATATTAATTCAAAAATTCTATTTTAGGAAAGTTTTCATTTTTCATAGAAATATTGTAGATTTGGGGTTGTGATTTAGAAATTAGGATAACAATAATTTTTGTTGATAGATGAGTATTCTTTAATTTTTTTGATCAATAGTTGTATTTTTTAAATAAATTCAAAAATTCTATTTTAGGAAAGTTTTCATTTTTCATAGAAATATTGTAGATTTGGGGTTGTGATTTAGAAATTAGGATAACAATAATTTTTGTTGATAGATGAGTATTATTTCAGATTTTTTGATCAATAGTTGTATTTTTAAATATAATTTCAAAAATTATTTTAGGAAAGTTTTCATTTTTTCATAGAAATATTGTAGATTTGGGGTTGTGTTTAGAAATTAGGATAATAATTTTTGTTGATAGATGAGTATTCTTTTAATTTTTTGATCAATAGTTGTATTTTTAAATATAATTTTCAAAAATTCTATTTTAGGAAAGTTTTCATTTTTTCATAGAAATATTGTAGATTTGGGGTTGTGATTTAGAAATTAGGATAACAATAATTTTTGTTGATAGATGAGTATTCTTTCAGATTTTTTGATCAATAGTTGTATTTTTAAATATAATTCTCAAAATTCTATTTTAGGAAAGTTTTCATTTTTTCATAGAAATATTGTAGATTTGGGGTTGTGATTTAGAAATTAGGATAACAATAATTTTTGTTGATAGATGAGTATTCTTTTAGATTTTTTTGATCAATAGTTGTATTTTTAAATATAATTTTCAAAAATTCTATTTTAGGAAAGTTTTCATTTTTTCATAGAAATATTGTAGATTTGGGTTGTGATTTAGAAATTAGGATAACAATAATTTTTGTTGATGATAGTATGAGTATTATTCAGATTTTTGATCAATAGTTGTATTTTTAAATATAATTTTCAAAAATTCTATTTTAGGAAAGTTTTCATTTTCATAGAAATATTGAGATTTGGGGTTGTGTTTAGAAATTAGGATAACAATAATTTTGTTGATAGATGAGTATTTTTTAGATTTTTTGATCAATAGTTGTATTTTTTAAATATAATTTCAAAAAATTCTATTTTAGGAAAGTTTTCATTTTTTCATAGAAATATTGTAGATTTGGGGTTGTGATTTAGAAATTAGGATAACAATAATTTTGTTGTAGATAGATGAGTATTATTTCAGATTTTTTTGATCAATAGTTGTATTTTTAAATATAATTTCAAAATTCTATTTTAGGAAAGTTTTCATTTTTTCATAGAAATATTGTAGATTTGGGGTTGTGATTTAGAAATTAGGATAACAATAATTTTTGTTGATAGATGAGTATTCTTTAGATTTTTTTGATCAATAGTTGTATTTTTTAAATATAATTTTCAAAAATTCTATTTTAGGAAAGTTTCATTTTTCATAGAAATATTGTAGATTTGGGGTTGTGTTTAGAAATTAGGATAACAATAATTTTTGTTGATAGATGAGTATTCTTTTAAATTTTTTGATCAATAGTTGTATTTTTTAAATATAATTTTCAAAAATTCTATTTTAGGAAAGTTTTCATTTTTCATAGAAATATTGTAGATTTGGGGTTGTGATTTAGAAATTAGGATAACAATAATTTTGTTGATAGATGAGTATTATTTAGATTTTTTTGATCAATAGTTATTTTTTAAATATAATTTTCAAAAATTCTATTTTAGGAAAGTTTTCATTTTTTCATAGAAATATTGTAGATTGGGGTTGTGTTTAGAAATTAGGATAACAATAATTTTTGTTGATAGATGAGTATTCTTTGAATTTTTTGATCAATAGTTGTATTTTTAAATATAATTTTCAAAAATTCTATTTTAGGAAAGTTTTCATTTTTCATAGAAATATTGTAGATTTGGGGTTGTGATTTAGAAATTAGGATAACAATAATTTGTTGATAGATGAGTTTTTAGATTTTTTGATCAATAGTTGTATTTTTTAAATATAATTTCAAAAATTCTATTTTAGGAAAGTTTTCATTTTTTCATAGAAATATTGTAGAGATGGGGTTGTGATTTAGAAATTAGGATAACAATAATTTGTTGATAGATGAGTATATTTAGATTTTTTTGATCAATAGTTGTATTTTTTAAATATAATTTCAAAAATTCTATTTTAGGAAAGTTTTTTTTTTTTCATAGAAATATTGTAGATTTGGGGTTGTGTTAGAAATTAGGATAACAATAATTTGTTGATAGATGAGTATTATTCAGATTTTTTTGATCAATAGTTGTATTTTTAAATATAATTTTCAAAAATTCTATTTTAGGAAAGTTTTCATTTTTTCATAGAAATATTGTAGATTTGGGGTTGTGGTTTAGAAATTAGGATAACAATAATTTTGTTGATAGATGAGTATTCTTTAGATTTTTTTGATCAATAGTTGTATTTTAAATATAATTTTCAAAAATTCTATTTTAGGAAAGTTTTCATTTTTCATAGAAATATTGTAGATTTGGGGTTGTGATTAGAATTAGGATAACAATAATTTTTGTTGATAGATGAGTATTATTTTAGATTTTTTGATCAATAGTTGTATTTTTTAAATATAATTTTCAAAATTCTATTTTAGGAAAGTTTTCATTTTTTATAGAAATATTGTAGATTTGGGGTTGTGATTTAGAAATTAGGATAACAATAATTTTGTTGATAGATGAGTATTATTTCAGATTTTTTTGATCAATAGTTGTATTTTTAAATATAATTCTCAAAAATTATATTTAGGAAAGTTTTCATTTTTTCATAGAAATATTGTAGATTTGGGTTGTGTTTAGAAATTAGGATAACAATAATTTTTGTTGATAGATGAGTATTTTTTTAAATTTTTTGATCAATAGTTTATTTTTAAATATAATTTTCAAAATTCTATTTAGGAAAGTTTTCATTTTTTCATAGAAATATTGTAGATTTGGGGTTGTGGTTTAGAAATTAGGATAACAATAATTTTGTTGATAGATGAGTATTTCTTTTAGATTTTTTTGATCAATAGTTGTATTTTTTAAATATAATTCTCAAAAATTCTATTTTAGGAAAGTTTCATTTTTCATAGAAATATTGTAGATTTGGGGTTGTGGTTAGAAATTAGGATAACAATAATTTTTGTTGATAGATGAGTATTTTTTAGATTTTTTGATCAATAGTTGTATTTTTAAAATAATTTTCAAAATTCTATTTTAGGAAAGTTTTCATTTTTTCATAGAATATTGTAGATTTGGGTTGTGATTTAGAAATTAGGATAACAATAATTTTTGTTGATAGATGAGTATTCTTTTAGATTTTTTTGATCAATAGTTGTATTTTTAAATATAATTTCAAAAATTCTATTTTAGGAAAGTTTTCATTTTTTCATAGAAATATTGTAGATTTGGGTTGTGATTTAGAAATTAGGATAACAATAATTTTTGTTGATAGATGAGTATTCTTTAAATTTTTTGATCAATAGTTGTATTTTTAAATATAATTTCAAAAATTCTATTTTAGGAAAGTTTTCATTTTTCATAGAAATATTGTAGATTGGGGTTGTGATTTAGAAATTAGGATAACAATAATTTTTGTTGATAGATGAGTATTTCAGATTTTTTTGATCAATAGTTGTATTTTTAATTAAATTTCAAAAATTCTATTTAGGAAAGTTTTCATTTTTTCATAGAAATATTGTAGATTTGGGGTTGTGGTTAGAAATAGGATAACAATAATTTTTGTTGATAGATGAGTATCTTTAAATTTTTGATCAATAGTTGTATTTTTAAATATAATTTTCAAAAATTCTATTTTAGGAAAGTTTTCATTTTTTCATAGAAATATTGTAGATTTTGGGGTTGTGATTTAGAAATTAGGATAACAATATTTTGTTGATAGATGAGTATTATTTCAGATTTTTTGATCAATAGTTGTATTTTTTAAATATTAATTTT